>NW_024070186.1:90951260-91130567 GCF_014754425.2 Oryx dammah
TTGAGGGGAAAAATACCTGAAAGATCTGTAGGCAACAGTAATGTTTTTCTTTTACTGTCCTTGAGAGTTCTTACAGTACCTTAAAAAAACATGTCAACTCAAACAGAATAATATGCTCTTAACACCTGAGGTTTGAGGATACTATAGATATGTTTTAGCATTACTGTAGCAGGAAAATATAGAGAATAAATTATTTTTATAGAGTATATCTTTAGCAAAAAATTGTAAATAGGAAAATATTGCTTATTTAAATATTGCTCTTTAAAGAGCAATATTTATCATGATGTATTAGGTTAATTCTGGAGGAGGAAATGGCAACCCAGTCCAGTACTCTTGCCTGGAGAATCCCATGGACAGGGGAGCACGGCAGGCTACAGTTCACAGGGCTGCAAAGTGTTCAACACAACTCAGCAACTACACAATGATAGAAGGATCAATACAAGAGGATATAACATACATTAACACACATACTGCCAATATAATGGCACATAAGTATATGAAGCAAATATTGACAGATGTAAAGGAAGAAACTGACAATAATACAATAATAGTAGAGGATCTGAACAGCTTCTTATATCAATAAACAAGAGTATCCAGTAAAAAAATACTAAAGAAACAGTAGTCTTAAATGACACATTAGACCAATTGAACTTAATAGGCATCCAGAGGACTTACATCCCCTAACAGCAGACTATACATCCTTTAAGTGCATATAAAACATTCTCTAGGCCATACTGCATGCTATGTCACAAAACATGTCTAAACAAATTTAAAAGGATAAAAATACACCAAGAATTTTTCTAAAAAAAAAGAAAACACCTAGAAATTAACTACAGAAAGAAAAACAGATAGAAAACATATACATATGACACTAAACAAAAGAGAGGAGATATATGTATACAAATAGCTGGTTCACTTTGCTGTACAGCAGAAACTAACACAACATTGCAAAACACCTATATTTCAATATTTTTTTTAATTAAAACACAACATAATAAACCTTAGGGGACAAAGCAATTCTCAGATACAAATTAAGAGCTATAAGCATCTACACATACAAACAAAATCTCAATTCAGTAACCTAAAATTGCATTATGAGAAACAATAAAAGCAGAGAAAACTAAACCCAAGCAATCAGAAGAAAGGAAATTAAAAAGATGAGCTGATATAAATAAAATGGAAAACAAAACAATAAACAAAGTCAATGAAAGCAAAAGTTGGTTCTTTAAAAAAAATCAGCAAAATTCATTTAGCTACATCAACCTTAGAAAAAGAGAATACACAAGTAATTAGTCAGGAACTAAAAATGTGACTACAAATCTTATAAAAATAAAGATTATAAGGGGATATTATAAACAATTTATATGCCAACAAATTAGATAATATAGAAGACATGAACAAATTCCTAGAAATACATAAATTACCTAAACTGATTAGAAAATAAATTTAAAAATCTGAATAGTCCTTTAAAGCAACTGATTTAGTAATTAACTATCCAGGATGAAAAGCCCAGATGCATTCATTGGTGAAATATACCAAAAAGTTAAGATTATTACCTATTCTTCATTAACTCTCTTAAAAATCAAAAGAGAAAACACTTCCCATAAGATGCTATTAGGCCAGTAGTGGTTCAGATGGTAAAGAGTCTGTCTGCAATGAGGGAGACCCGGGTTCAATCCCTGGGTTGGAAAGATCCCCTGGAGAAGGAAACGGCAATCCACTTCAGTACTCTTGCCTGGAAAATCCCATAGATGGAGGAGCCTGGTAGGCTACAGTCCATGTGGTCACAAAGAGTCGGACACGACTGAGCAACTTCACTTTCACCCTGATAGCTGATTCAAAGATATTACAAAGAAAGAAAACTAAAGACTAATAATTTACTAATACAGACATAAAAATACTCAGCAAAAAATAATCAAAATGAATCCAGCAACATCTAAAAAGGGTCATTTATTATGATCTGGTAAGATTTACTCCAGGAATGCAACACTGGTTTAATAACAAAAAAATCAATTAATGTAACACATACATTATCAACAGACTAAAAGACAAAAATTACTTGGCCATTTCAAGAGGTGAAGAAAAGGTATTTGAAAAAAGTTTGTACACCTTCGTGGTAAAAGCTCTCAATAAATTAACAACAGAAAGAAATTTCTTCAATATGATAAAGGGCATGTACAAAAAACCTACTGCTAATGTCATACTACTGAAACAATGAGTAATTTCCTTCTAAGACAAAGAATGAGACAAATATGTAACAGAGTTTTTATCCAGAGCAACTGAACAAGAGAAATAAAGGATACCCAGATTAGAAAAGAAGAACGAAAACTATTTGTAGATAACATGATCTTGTACATACAGGTATACCTTATTTTACTGTGCTTTACTTTTTTAGCACTTCTCAGACACTAAGCTTTCTTACAAATGTAAGGTTTATGGCAACCCTGCATTGTGAGATGATGATTAGCATTTTAAGCAATAAAGTATTTTTCAATTAAGGCACGTACATTATTTTTTCAGACATAATACTATTGCATACTTAATAGGCAGCAGCAGAGTGTAAACATAACTTTATATCCACTGGGAAACCAAAAACTTCATGTGACACTTTATTGTGGTATTTGCTTTATTGCAATGGAACCACAATATCTCCAAGGTATGTCTGCACACAATCCTAAGAAATACACTGAAAAATCATTACAACTAATAAAAGAGGTAACATTAAGGCTGCAGGTAACAAAATCAATGTACAAAATCAACTTTCTCTATATACTAACAAAGCACTATCCAAAAATTAAGAAAATTATATTTACAGTAGTAAAGTAATAAAAGAATCTGCAATAAATTGAACAAAAGAAGTACAAAACATGTATTCTAAAAACTATAAACATTAATGAAAAAATTAAAGACCTAACAAGTGGAAAGACATCTAATGCCCATAGAGCAAAAGACTTAATATTGTTAAGGTGGTAATACACTCCAAATACAGAATCAAAGAAATCCCTATCCAAATACCAGCTGCATTTTTTTTTTTTGCAGAAATAGATAAGACAATGATTTTCACAGAAATAGACAACAGACAAAATCCATATTGGTATTTAAGAGACCCACGATATTAAAAAAAAAAAAAAACCTTAAAAAATAAGAATAATATTGGAAGACTCAAACTTCAAAATGTATAGAAAGCTACAGAAATTAAAACCAATGAGGTGTTGAAATAGAGTAGACATATAGCTAACTGGAACAGAACTGAGACTGTAGAAATAAATCCTCACATATTTAGTCAACTGATTTTCAACAAGGACATCAAGACAATTTAATGGAGACAGACTTCTTTTTAGGAAATATTACCACAACAACTGAATATCCACATATAAAGTGATGTAGATCCCATCCTTATACCATATATAAAGCTTAACTCAAAATGAATCACAGCTTAAATTAAAAAGCTAAAACTATAAGACTAATAGGGGGAAATAGTCACAGTAAAGCAAGTCACACAAATTTTCTGATTTCCCAGTGCATATAAAAATTATGTTCATACTATACTGTAGTCTATTAAGTGTGTAACAGCATTATGTCTTAAAAAAAACCAATGTACAAAAGCAAAAAAACCAATGTACATATCTTTATTAAAAATACTTAATTTCTGCAAAGAGCTAAACATCATCTGAGCCTTCAGTGAGTCATACTGTTTTTGCTGGTGGATGACTTGAAACATTGCAAGAATTAACAAAAAGAGACACTAAGTGAGCAAATGCTATTAGAAAAACGGTGCTGATAGACTTGAAGACACGAGTTACCACAAACCTTCAATTTATAAAAATAAGTATTTCAAAGCAAAATAAAATGAGGTATACTTGTATTTAATTCATAGAACTGTATATTAAAAGAAAAAAGTCAGATTTACTATATGAAAATATTGAAGAGTGAAATTTAAAATGATTAATGTATTCTCTAAAAAGAAAAGTAACATCTCTTAAAAATATATATTATGTTAAAACATAAACCTATTTTAATATAAAAGTAAATAAAAATTATAAAGCATGGAGATGGTCAACTTAGGGAAACGCAATATCCAACTAGATGCTGCCTCTAAGAATATACTAAATGTGAAGACACAAATAGATTAAGATAAAAGAGATGGAAAAATATGCACCATGCTAATACTAATCAAAATAAAGCTTTAGTGGCTATATTCATATCAGAAAAAGTAAATTTCAGATCAAAGAATACTACCAGAGACAAAGAAGGTCATTTCATAATGTTAAAAGAGTCAACTCATCAAAAGGACTTAACACTCCTAACTGTTTATACAACTAAAAACAGAGCTTCAAAATACGTGAAATAAAACAAAACAAACTGATAGAACTGCAAGGATAAACAGATCTATCTAAAATAATAGTGGGGGATTTCTATACCACTCTCTCAGTTATTAGAAGTAGATAAAATCAGTAAAAATATAAATTTGAATAACACTCTCAATTTTACCTAATTAATATTTACAGATAAATCCAGCCAACAATAGCAAAATATTCATTCATTTCAAAATACTCATTCATTTAACATTTATTATGATAGGCCATAGACAGGACCATAAAATAAGCTTCAGTTAATTTAAAAGGATTCAGTTCATATACTGTCTGACCACAATGGAATTAAATTAGAAATCAATAAGGAAAGAATTATAGAAAAATCTCTAATATTTAGAAACTGAATAAAACATTTATAAATAACCCTTAGTTAAAGAAAACAAGTAGAAATTAGAAAATAATTCAAGCTGAATGGAAGGAAAACACAGCATGTTAAAATTTGGGGATGGGGAATTACAATTCTGCCAAGTGGGAACAGCCCTATTACTCCCAGTTTCTGTCCTTCATAACTGAAAACAAGAGCAAAAACCCTGGAGATAACATTACAAACAAGCAAAAGTAAACTCTGAGGTAGAAAGAAAAAAAGAAATTTCTAGGCATCTCAGGACTTGTGGAATGACACAGTAGTGAGTTCCTTGAGTTTCCTTTGTGTCCCATATATTCTAGACAGGGCAGTGCAGAAGTTTTCAACCCAGTACCACCAACTAGCACAGGTAAAAAATAAAGACAAAAACAAAAAAAATCCAAGAAAAGCTATTCTCCAAAAGGACTGAGAAGACGGTGGGCTAAAAGCAAACTGTGGCATTATCCATCCTATTCTATCCAAACAACAACGAAAAAACCATACTTTCCTCCTTCCCACTCCATGGAGTTCAAGAGGGCTGACTAGGGAGCTGCTCATCTACCTCATCTCACTCCCGCCATGCAGAGTACACTTTAAATCCTATAGCAACTGGTATTCAAGGACACAAGCAGGTTGCTAGTCACCCACCCCCTGCCTGGGAGAAGCAGGTAGCTCTTTGTTCCACTGCCAGGTTATATCAGAGCAGTAAGCAGGATGCTGAATGCCCGTCTCCACAGCAGTGGAGGCAGGGGGCAGCAATACAGCCCTGATGGGGTAGTACTATTGAGTCTAAACCAGCAGTTGATTTTCTATCTTCTTACCAGTGTAAGGACGTTATTTTAATTTCTCCAACAAGATGTGGCAGCACTGGAGTACAGTGGCAACAAGTTGAATGAGCTAGTATAAGGTGGGGCTAATTATCATTAGGTTTCACTCACAGCCTCCTAGCACCCCAAGTCAGCAAGGTGATAATTTGGAAGCAGAATCCTAACTTCCACTTGACTGCAACAAGACTGAACAAGGTGGGTGAAGCAAGGCTAGTCAGCAACCAAATCATATCAGAGAATCCTCAGTTCAGTTTAGTTCAGTTCAATCGCTCGTGTCCGACTCTTTGTGACCCCATGAATCGCAGCACGCCAGGCCTCCCTGTCCATCACCATCTCCCGGATTTCACTCAGACTCATGTCCATTGAGTCCGTGATGCCATCCAGCCATCTCATCCTGGGTCGTCCCCTTCTCCTCCTGCCCCCAAATCTCTCCCAGCATCAGAGTCTTTTCCAATGAGTCAACTCTTTGCATGAGGTGTCCACAGTACTGGAGTTTCAGCTTCAGCATCATCCCAATCCTAATAGGAGCTAAACCACTATTCAAGGTGATGCAGGGAGAAGTGATTGATACTATGATTCCTTTATCTCCTGATGTCACTGGAGCACAGTGGAAAGGTGAACTTCCACCCCACCCACTTGAAATGAAGCAGTATCAATTACCACCCTCCTTTTTCAGGGATGAGTATGTTGACAGGGCTCACCAAGAAACTGTACATACCCATCTGGGAGTCAAACAGCAAAGGAAGAACTTAAATGGTCACTCACTGAGGATGACATTATTCTGTACATAGAAAATTCTACAGTCTTCACCAGAAAACTACTAGGATATATAAATTCAGTAATGTTGTAGGATACAAAATTAATACACAGAAATCTGTTACATTTCTATATACTACCAGAAAGAGAAATTAAGAACATAATACCATTTGCAATTGTATCACACAAAACTAACCAAACTGATCACATGGATCACAACCTTGTCTAACTCAATGAAACTATGAGCTATGCTGTGTAGGGCCACCCAAGACATATGGATCAGGGTGGAGAGTTCTGACAAAATGTGGTCCAATAGAGAAGGGAATAGAAAAACACTTCAGTATTCTTGCCTTGAGAACCCCATGAACAGTAAGAAAAGGCAAAAAGATCTGACACTAAAAGATGAACTCCCCAGGTCAGTAGATACCCAATATGCTACTGTAGAAGAGCAGAGAAAAAAATTCAGAAGGAACGAACAGGCTGAGCCAAACAAAAACAACATCCAGTTGTGGATGTGTCTGGTGGTGGAAGTAAAGTCTGATGCTGTAAAAAACAATACTGCATAGGAATCTGGAATGGTAGGTCCATGAATCAAGGCAAATTGGAAGTGGTCAAACAGGAGATGACAAGAGCGAACATCGACATTTTAGGAATCGGTGAACTACATAGAAAACCCTAAAGACTCCACCAGAGAATTACTAGAGCTAATCAATGAATATATTAAAGTTGCAGGATATAAAACCAACACACAGAAATCCCTTGCATTCCTATACACTAATAATGAGAAAATAGAAAGAGAAATTGAGGAAACAATTCCATTCACCACTGCAATAAAAAGAATAAAATCCTTCAGAATATATCTACCTAAAGAAACTAAAGACCTATATATATAAAACTTTAAAACACTGATGAAAGAAATCAAAGAGGACAGTAATAGATGGAGAATCATCCATGTTCATGGATTGGAAGAATAAATATAGTGAAAATGAGTATACTACCCAAAGCAATCTATAGGTTCAATGCAATCCCTATCAAGCTACCAATGGTATTTTTCACAGAGCTAGAACAAATAATTTCACAATTTGTATGGAATACAAAAAACCTCGACTAGCCAAAGCAATCTTGAGAAAGAAGAGCGGAACTGGAGGAATCAACCTGCCTGACTTCAGGCTCTAGTACAAAGCCACAATCATCAAGACAGTATGGTACTGGCACAAAGACAGAACTATAGATCAATGGAACAAAATAGAAAGCCCAGAGATAAATCCACACACCTATGGACACCTGCTTATTTAACTTATATGCAGAGTACATCATGAGAAACACTGGGCTGGAAAAAGCACAAGCTGGAATCAAGATTGCCGGGAGAAAGATCAATAACCTCAGATATGCAGATGACACCACCCTTATGGCAGAAAGTGAAGAGGAACTAAAAAGCCTCTTGATGAGGGGGAGGCCCAATACCCCTTGCTGCCCCAGTTCAGCAGGAAGTAGCCAGAAAGACCTTGACGCCCCTATTCCCAAAGAATTGGGCCTCCCATCTCTTGAGGGGGGAATGTTAGGTAGGTAGAATAGGGACAAGGAGTACAAAATGGCGGTGGCTAAAAGACAAGGAAGGGAAAAGCCTGAGAAAATAGAACAAAAGAAGGTCCGAGGACCAGAGAGAGGACTTCGGGTAGAACAAACAGCACTCCTGGCTAAGCCCAATTTGCATAGGGCAGGCCCAGGTGGAGGAAAAAAACATATACAAGGAGGAGCCAAAGCGCTTTCTCTCTCTTCCTCTCTCTCTCCCCCTCCACTATGTGCTCCTCCACTCTCTTCCCTTCAAACCTTTGGGTTGCCATGCCCTCACGCTTCAAGGATGGATTCTCCTGCTATCTTCTAAATAAAATAGAGCTTTAACACTGAAAAAATAAAAAAAAAATAAAAAGCCTCTTGATGAAAGTGAAAGTGGAGAGTGAAAAAGTTGGCTTAAAGCTCAACATTCAGAAAATGAAGATCATGGTATCTGGTCCCATCACTTCATGGGAAATAGATGGGGAAACAGGGGAAACAGTGTCAGACTTTATTTTGGGGGGCTCTAAAATCACTGCAGATGGTGATTGCAGCCATGAAATTAAAAGACGCTTACTCCTTGGAAGAAAAGTTATGACCAACCTAGATAGCATATTGAAAAGCAGAGATATTACTTTGCCAACTAAGGTCCGTCTAGTCAAGGCTATGGTTTTTCCTGTGGTCATGTATGGATGTGAGAGTTGGACTGTGAAGAAAGCTGAGCACTGAAGAATTGATGCTTTTGAACTGTGGTGTTGGAGAAGATTCTTGAGAGTGCCTTGGATTGCGAGGAGATCCAACCAGTCCATTCTGAAGGAGATCAGCCCTGGGATTTCTTTGGAAGGAATGAGGCTAAAGCTGAAACTCCAGTACTTTGGCCACCTTACGCAAAGAGTTGACTCATTGGAAAAGACTGATGCTGGGAGGGACTGGGGACAGGAAGAGAAGGGGACAACAGAGGATGAGATGGCTGGATGGCATCACTGATTTGAGGGACGTGAGTCTGAGTGAACTCCGGGAGTTGGTGATGGACATGGAGGCCTGGCGTGCTGTGGTTCATGGGGTCGCAAAGAGTCAGACACGACTGAGTGACTGAACTGAAGAACTGAACTGATGGACACCTTATCTTTGACAAAGGAAGCAAGAATATACAATGAAGAAAAGACAATCTCTTTAACAAGTGGTGCTGGGAAAACTGGGCAACCACTTGTAAAAGAATGAAACTAGAACACTTTCTAATACCATACACAAAAATAAACTCAAAATGGATTAAAGATCTAAACGTAAGACCAGAAACTATTAAACTCATAGAGGAGAGCATAGGCAAAACACCCTCTGACATAATTCACAGCAGGATCTTCTATGACCCACCTCCCAGAATAATGGAAATAAAAGCAAAAATAAACAAATGGGACCTAACTAAAATTAAAAGCTTCTGCACAACAAAGGAAACTACAAGCAAGGTGAAAAGACAGCCTTCAGAATGGGAGAAAATAATAGCAAATGAAGCAACTGAGAAAGAATTAATCTCAAAAATATACAAGCAACTCCTGCAGCTCAATTCCAGAAAAATAAACAATCCAATCAAAAAATGGGCCAAAGAACTAAACAGACATTTCTCCAAAGAAGACATACAGATGGCTAACAAACACATGAAAAAATGCTCAACATCACTCATTATCAGAGAAATACAAATCAAAACCACAAGGAGGTACCATTTCACACCAGTCAGAATGGCTGCTATCCAAAAGTCTACAAGGAATAAATGCTGGAGAGGGTGTGGAGAAAAGGGAACCTCTTACACTGTTGGTGGGAATAAAAACTAGTACAGCCACTATGGAGAACAGTGTGGAGATTCCTTTAAAAACTGGATACAGAACTGCCATATGACCCAGCAATCCTACTGCTGGGCATACACACCGAGGAAACCAGAATTGAAAGAGACATGTGTACCCTGATGTTCACTGCAGCACTGTTAATAATAGCCAGGACTTGGAAGCAACCTAGATGTCCATCAGCAGACAAATGGATAAGAGAGCTGTGGTACATATACACAATGGAATATTACTCAGCCATTAAAAAGAATACATTTGAATCAGTTCTAATGAGGTGGATGAAACTGGAGCCGATTATACAGAGTGAAGTAAGCCAGAAAGAAAAACACCAATATAATATACTAACACATATGTATAGAATTTAGAAAGATGGTAATGATAACCCTGTATGAGAGACAGCAAAAGAGACACAGATGTATAGAACAGTCTTTTTGACTCTGTGGGAGAGGGCAAGGATGGGATGATTTGGCATTAAAACATGTATAATATCATATGTGAAACGAATCACCTTTCCAGGTTTGATGCATGATACAGGATGCTTGTGGCTGGTGCACTGAGATGACCCAGAGGGATGGGATGGGGAGGGAGGTGAGAAGGGGGTTCAGAATGGGGAACACATGTACACCCATGGCAGATTCAGGTTGATGTATGGGAAAAACAATACAATATTGTAAAGTAATTACCTCCAATTAAAATAAATAAATTTATATTAAAAAAATGAATCAGTGAACTAAAATGGACTGGAATGGGCAAATTTAATTCAGATGACAATTATACCTACTATTGTGCGCAACTGAGAAGGCAATGGCAACCCACTCCAGTACTCTTGCCTGGAAAATCCCATGGACGGAGGAGCCTGGAAGGCTGCAGTCCCTGGGGTTGCTGAGGATCAGACACGACTGAGCGACTTCACTTTCACTTTCACTGTGTGCAAGAGTCACTTAGAAGAACTGGAGTAGCTCTCATAGTCTACAAGAGTACAAAATACAGTACTTGGGTGCAGTCTCAAAAACAACAGAATCATTTCTGTTTGTTTCCAAGGCAAACTGTTTACTATCACAGTAATCTAAGTCTATGCCCCAACCACTAATGCCAAAGATGCTGAAGTGGAACAGTTCTCTAAAGACCTACAAGATCTTTAGAACTAATACCAAAATACATGTTCTTTTCATCACAGGGGTCTGGAATGCAAAAGTCAAGAGATACCTGGGGTAATAGGCAAGTTTGGCCTTGGAGTACAAACTGAAGCAGGGCAGAGGCTAAAAGAACTTTGTGAGGAGAACACGCTGGTCATAGCAAACACCCTCTTCCAACAACACAAGACAACTTTACACAAGGACATCACCAGGTGGTCAATACCAAAGTCAGATTGATTATATTCTTTGCAGCTGAAGATGAAGAAGCTCTATAGAGTGGCAAAAACAAGACCAGGAGCTGACTGTGGCTCAGATCATGAACTCCTTATAGCAAAATTCAGACTTAAATTGAAGAAAGTAAGAAAAATCACTAGGCCATTCAGGTATGACTTAAATCAAATTCCTATGATGATACAGAGAAAGTGACAAACAGATTCAAGGGATCAGATCTGATAGACAGAGTGCCTGAAGAACTATGGATGAAGGTTCGAAACACTGTACAGGAGTAGGTGAACAAAACCATCCTAAAGAAAAGAAATACAAAATGGCAAAATGGTTGCCTAAGGAGGACTTACAAACAGCTGAGAAAAGAAGAAAAGCTAAAGGCAAACGAGAAAAGGAAAGATATACCCATTTGAATGCAGAGTTCCAAAGAATAGCAAGGAGAGATAAGAAAGCCTTCCTAAGTGGACAATGCAAAGAAGTAGAGGAAAATAATAAAATGGGAAAGATTAGAGATCTCTTCAGGAAAATTAAGAGATACCAAGGAACATTTCATGCAAAGATGGGCACAATAAAGGACAGAAATGATATGGACCTAACAGAAGCAGAAAATATTAAGAAGAGGTGGCAAGAATACACAGAAGAACTGTATAAGAAAGATCTCAATAATCTGGATAACCACAATGGTGTAATCACTCACCTAGAGCCAGACTTCTGGAGTGCGAAGTCGAGTGGGCCTTAGCAAATATCACTATGATCAAAGCTAGTGGAGGTGATGGAATTCCAGCAGAGCTACTCAAAATCCTAAAAGATACTGCTGGGAAAGTGCTGCACTCAATATGCCAGCATATTAGGAAAACTCAGCATTGCCACATGACTGAAAAAGGTCAGTTTTCATTCCAATCCCAAAGAAAGACAGTTGCAAAGAATTTTCAAAGTACCACACATGGCACTCCTTTCACATGCTAGCAAAGAAATGCTCAAAATTCTCCAACCAAGGTCTCAACAGTACATGAACCAAGAACCTCCAGATGTTCAAGGTGGATTTAGAAAAAGCAGAGGAACCAGAGATCAAATTGCCAACATACGTCGGATCACAGAAAAAGCAAGAGTGTTCCAGAAAAACATCTACTTCTGCTTCATTGAGTACACTAAAGCATTTGACTGTGTGGATCACAACAAACTGTGGAAAATTCTTAAAGAGACAGGAATACCAGACCACCTGATCAGACTCTTGAGAAACCTGTATGCAGGTCAAGAGACAACAATTAGAACCGGACATGGAACAATGGACTGGTTCCGAATTGGGAAAGGAGTACGTCAAGGCTGTATACCATCACCCTGCTTATTTAACTTATATGCAGAATACATCATGCAAAATGCCCCACTAGATGATGCACAAGCTGGAATCAAGATTGCCAGGAGAAATTTCAATCACCTCAGATATGCAGATAGCACCACCCTTATGACAGAAAGCAAAGAGGAACTAAAGATCGTATTGATGAAAGTAAAAGAGGAGAGTGAAAAAGTTGGCTTAAAACTCAACATTCAAAAAACCAAGATCATGGCATCCGATCCCATTGCCTCATGGCAAATAGATGGGGAAACAATAGAAACAGTGAGAGACTTTATTTTCTTGGGCTCCAAAATCACTGCAGATGGTGACTGCAGCCATGAAATTAAAAGATACTTGCTCTTTAGAGGAAATGCTATGACCAACCTAGACAGCATATTAAAAAGCAGAGACATTACTTTTCCAACAAAGGTCCATCTAGTCAAAGCTATGGTTTTTCCAGTAGTCATGTATAGATGTGAGAGTTGGAACATAAAGAAGGCTGAGCACCAAAGAATTGATGCTTTTGAACTATAGTGTTGGAGAAGACTCTTGAGAGTCCCTTGGACTGCAAGGAGATTAACCAGTCAATCCTATAGGAAATCAACCCTGACTATTCACTGGAAAGACTGATGCTGAAGCGCCAATACTTTGGTACCTGATGCAAAGAGCTGCAGAGAAGGTGGTGGCAACCCACTCTAGTACTCTTGCCTGGAATATCGCATGGGCAGAGGAGCCTGGTAGGCTGCAGTCCATGGGGTTGCTAAGAGTCGGACACTACTGCGCGACTTCACTTTCACTTTTCACTTTCATGCATTGGAGAAGGAAATGGCAACCCAATCCAGTGTTCTTGCCTGGAGAATCCCAGGGACGGGGTAGCCTGGAGGGCTGCCGTCTATGGGGTCGCACAGAGTTGGACACGACTGAAGCGACTTAGCAGAAGCAGCAGCAAAGAGCTGATTCATTAGGAAATACCCTGATGCTGGGAAACATTGAAGGCAGGAGAAGGGGATGGCAGACTATGAGA
The DNA here is from genome assembly GCF_014754425.2 of Oryx dammah. Taxonomy (NCBI): domain Eukaryota; kingdom Metazoa; phylum Chordata; class Mammalia; order Artiodactyla; family Bovidae; genus Oryx; species Oryx dammah. The sequence goes on from NW_024070186.1 coordinate 90,964,667, forward strand.
TGGTTGGAATAGCATCACCAACTCAATGGACATGAGTTTGAGCAAGCTCTGAGAGATGGTGAAGGACAGGGAAGCCTAGCAAGCTGCAGTCCCTGTGGTCGCAAAGAGTTGGATACAATTGTTCAGTGACAGAACAACAACAACAACAAAAAGAATAAAAGATCTAGGAATAAATTTACCTAAGGAAGTGAAAGACATGTATACTGGAAACCATAAGACACTGATGAAAGAAACTGAAAACATAAATAATAGGGTAGATATACTATGCTCATGCATGGAAGGATTAACACTGTTAAAAATGTCCATACCATCCAAGGCAATCTAGAGATTCAGTGGAATTCCTAGAAAAACACCCATGCACTTTTCACAGAACTAGAACAAATAATCCCAAAATTTGTACACAACTACACAAAAGACCTCGAAAAGCAAAAACAATCTTAAGAAAGAACAAAGCTAGACTTATCATGCTCCTTCGTTTTAAACTATTACAAAGCTATAAGTAATCAAAACAATATGATACTGGCATAAAAGCCAACACATAAACCAATGTAATAAAATCAAGATACCCAAAATAAACCAGTTCATATTTGGTCAACAAGTATTTTACAAGGAAGCCAATAATATTCAACAGAGGAAGGACATCTCTTTAATAAATGAAGCAGGAAAAAATGCATCACTGGAGTTTTCTGGACAGCCATATGCAAAAGAATTAAGTTGAACCACTATCTTACACTATATACAAAAATTAACTCAAAATAGATTAAGAACCTGGACAAAAGACATGAAACCATAAAACTCCTAGAAGAAAATATAAGGAATAACTCCTGGAAACCATTCTTGGCAATGATTCTTCAGACTTGACACAAAAAGCAAAACATAACAACAAAATATAAAACAAAGTATAGCTACATCAAACTAAAAAGCTCCTTCCTGTACAGCAAAGGAAACTGTTAACAAAATAAAAAAGCAACCTATCCTATGGAAGAAAATATTTGCAAATCACATCTGATAAGGGATTAATATTCAAAATATATAAAGAACTCATATGATTCAACAGTAAAACAAACAGTTCAATTAAAAACTTGCAAAGGATCTGAATGGATTCTTTTGCAAAAATGACAGACATACAGACAGCTAAGAGGTATTGAAAAGGCACTCAACATCACTAATTATCAGGGAAATGCACATGAAACAGCAATGGGATATTATCTGTTTCTTAAAATGGATATTATCGGAAAGACAAGGAATAATAGCTGTTGGCAAGGGTATAGAGAGAAGGGAACCCTTGTGCACTGTTAGTGAGACTGTAAATTGTGCAAGCACTATGAAAAACATAATGAGGTTTGGGATGGGCATGTACACACTACTATATTTAAAACAGCTAACCAACAAGGACCTACTGTATAGCACAGAGAATTAGGCTCGGTATGCTTCAATAACCTAAACAAGAAAAGAATCTGAAAAAGAACAGATACATATGTGTATAACTGAATCACTCTGCTGTTCACTTGACACTAACACAACACTGTTAATCAACTATACTGCAGACCAAATTTTAAATATTTTTAAAATAAAATAAAATAAAATAGAACTACCACCCAATCCAACAATTCTACTTCTGGGTATTTATCAGAAGGAAATGAAAATCTAACTCAAAAAGATATCTGTACCTTCATATTTATTCCAGAATTATTTACAATAGCCTAGACATGGAAACAACCTAATTGTCCACTGATGGATGAATGGATAAAGAAAATATGATAAACATAGACAGAGAACAGAATGTTACTCAGCCATATTAAAAGAATGAAATCTAGACATTTGTGACAACATGGATGGACATCAAAGGCATTATGCTGACTCAAACAAGTCAGAGAAAGACAAATACTATACACTCACACTAAAAAACAGAAATCTAAAAAACAAACAAACAAAAATACTAAACACAGAGAAACAGGGAACAGATTGGTGGTTGCCAAAGGTAGGAGGTGTGGGGTGGGCAGAATCGATGAAGGCGTTCAAAAGTCAAACGTTCATTATAAAATAAGATCTGAGGATTTATTGCACAGCATGGTAATTATAGTTAATATTACTCTACTGTGTATTGAAAACTGCTAAGAGGGTAGATCTCTAAAATTCTCATCAGAAGAAAAAAAGCTTTTGCAACTATGTGTGGTGACACATTAACTAGACTTATTGTGGTGATCATTTCACAATATATAGAGATACTGAATAATTATGTTGTACATATGAACCTAAGATAACATTTTATGTCCATTATATCTCAATAAAAAAAGAAAGTAATCAAACTATATTCTATATACAATAAACTCACTTCAAATACACTGACATAAGTTTACAGTAAAAGGATAGAAATAGCTATAACATGTAAACATGAATTTGTTTTTAAAAAGTACGAGTAGCTATGCTAAAATCACATAAGGTCAATTTCAGAGCAAAGAAAATTACTGGAGATAAGTAAAAACATCACATAATGATAAAGGGGTCAATCCATGGAAGGTATAACAATTCTAAATGTGTGCATACCAAACCACAGACCCTAAAAATACAGAAAGCCAAAACTAATGAAGCTAGAAAGAGATAAATATATCCATAATTAGAGTTGGAGTTCCTAATTCACTGTACTCTAGGGATTTGACAAGAATTACCAGACAAAAATGAGCAAGAATATAGAACTCAACAACACAATCAACCAGTATCTCGTTGACAAATATAAAACATCCACTTAGAAAGAAAAGAATGCTTTCAGGTTCTTCCATAGTCTATAGCATATCTACCAAGACAGATCATATTCTAGGCCACAAACAAATCTCAACAAATTTAAAAGAATTAAAATCATAAAGTGTGTGTTTTCTGACCATAATGGTGTCAAAACTGGAAATTTTCTTGTTTTTGATATCTAAACACTTGCCGTTTAAACTTCATAAGTAATTGATGATTCAAAGAAGTCAAACATGTATACTATCATGTAAGAAATGAATCGCTAGTCTAGGTTCGATACAGGATGCTTGGGGCTGGGGCACTAGGATGACCCAGAGAGATGATATGGGGAGGATGGTGGGAGGGGGGTTCAGGGTTGGGAACTCATGCACACCTGTGGTGGATTCATGTCAATGTACGGCAAAACCAATACAGTACTGTGAAGTAAAAAAATAAATCCAAAAGAAAAAACCCCAAAGAAGTCTCAAAGACAATTTTTAAAACTATATATGACTGAATGAAAATTCAAACACACATATCAAAACTTGTGAAATCAGTTAAGACTGTGCTGGGAAGAGAATTAATAACACTAAATGTATACCTTAGAAAAGAGAATGAAAATTCTCAAATCAATAACATGCTCCCACTTCAAACAACTAGGAAAAAAGAGCAAAATAAGCTCAAAGAAATACTAAAGATAATTCAGGATAAAATGGAAAGAATAAAACAAAAGCAATTAAACAAAAGCTAGTTCCTCAAAAAAAAATCAATAAAAATTTACAAACCACTAGTAAGACCAACTATCCAAATAAAATAGAAAGCTAAAGGAGTCCTATAACTAATTGTAAAAAGTGAATCTGTAATATAAAATCTCATAGTCTCCAAGTCCTCTCATTAGAAAATACTTACAAACATTTAAAGAATTAACACCAATTTTATACAAAATATTCCAGAAAACAGATGCAGAGAGAACATTTCTCAGCTCATTTTATGAATCCAGTACTACCCTACTATGAAAAGCAAACAAGACAATATAAATAGAAAGTTCACTCAAAAAGGAACCTGTATTTAAATATAAAATGTATAACTATAATTTAGGGAAAAAAGAAAATAAGATACAAAATGAGACAAAGAGTTCTAAAAGGTGATATCAAAGAAGCACAACCTATAAAGGAAAAACTGGTAAACTGGACTCTAAAAGTCCGATTAAGTGGGTGAAAAGATAAGTTGAATACTGGAAGAAAATAAATATCATATTATACCATTTACATGTGGAATCTAAAATATGATACAAATGAACTTACTTACAAAACAGAAACAGGCTGACAGTCATAGAAACGAAACACGGTTACTAAAGGGGATAGAAGGGGAAACAATAAATTAGGAGTTTATGATTAGCAGATACAAACTAGTATATATAAAACAGATAAACAACAGGGTCCTACTGTACAGCATAGGAAACTATATACAATATCTTATAATAAACTATAATGGATAAGAATAGAAAAGATATACATGTATGAATCATTTTACTGTACATCAGAAACCAATACATTACAAATTAACTACTTAAATTTTTTAAAATGTTTAAAAATGAAATAACAAACAAAAGAAAAAGACTGAAGAAAATAATTGCAAACCATATATCTGACAAAAGATTAGTATCTAAAATATACAAGAATACCATAATAAGACATCACCAGAAAATGATCAGAATGGCTATAGTAACACTAAATGCTGGTAATGATATAGATATACAGAATCACTCATATACTACTGGTGGGAATAAAAATGTTATGATCACTCTGGAAAACAGTTTGGGATTTTCTCATAAAACTAAACATGCAGCTATTGCACAACCCCTGCAGCTGCTCTCCTGGACATTTATACAAGAGAAGTGAAAATTTATGTTCACATAAAAATATGCACACAAATGTTCATAGCTGCTTTAATCATAATCAGAAACTGAAAATCCAGATATCCTTCAGCAAGTGAAAGGTTAAACAAGCTGTGGTACATCCCTACCATGGAACGTTACTCAACAATAAAAAAATTCAACTATTAATACATACAACAACTTCAATGAGTCGTCAGAGAATTATGCTGAGTGAAAAAAGCAAACCTCAAAAGGTTACATACAGTATGATTCCATTTATATAACATTTTAAAAGTGACAAAATTATTGAAACAAAGAACAAAGGATGAGGCTGAGGGAGCAGAAGGGTGGATGCAGCTCTAAAAGGGCACCATGAGAAACCTCTGCAGTGACAGAAATGCTCTGTGCCTTGAGTATATCAACTTCCTAGTTGCAGTATTACACTAATAGTTTAAGGTATTTCTACTGAGTTATCAATCTCCTGGTTGCAGTAGTACACTAATAGTTTAAGGTATTTCTACTGAGTATATCAATTTCCTGGTTGCAGTAGTATACTAATAGTTTAAGGTATTTCTACTGGGGGAAGTTGGATAAAAAGTACACGGGATTTTCTATATTACTTCTTAAAAACTGCACAAGTCTATAGTTATCTTAAAAGTTTATTTACAAAATTGGGATGACACTAAAACAAAATCTGGGAGGATGTTTACAACTCTACAGGCATATATTAGAAAAGAAGAAATTTCTCAAATTCATGACCTCAGTTTTCACCTTAGAACACCAGAAAAAGAAGATAAAATGAAACCCAAGATTAATCAACAGAAAGGAAACAAAAAAGACCAAATCAGGAATCAATGAAATAAAATATAGGAAAACAATACAGAAAGACAATGAAACCAAAAATTGCTTCTTATGAAAATCAGTACAGTTAATAAGCTTCTAACTAGACTAACCAGGAAAAAAACTCAAAACACAAATCACCAATATCAAGAATTTTAAAAGGGACATGAATACTTATCTCACAAACATTAAAAATATACCAATTAATTTGATGACGTGGGTTACTCATATCTAAAGAAACAAAATTTATTTGGTCATAAATATTTCACTTACCTGAATATTTAAGGAAATGTAATTGGTATTAATATAGTAAATAATGAAACGAAATTAAGGATACATTCGTATAGCACCAGTTCTCGTCCCAATAGCCAAGATTTTCTGAACTGGATCAAAGGCCAATGTGGTGGGCTGATAAGGAAAACCATGCCGAACTGTCTGAAAGAGAAAATACTGAAAATAGTCATCAGGGAAATAAAAATTAGTCACAATAAGATACCACTATCCAACCAGCAGAATGACTAAAATAATTAATTTTATTAAAAAAGACCACCAAGTGTTGTTGCAGGAGTGTTAAATCACAAACACTTTGGAAAAACATGTTGCAGTTCTTTAAAAACTAAACATATACCTGTCCTATGACCGAGAAAGTTCATTCCTATGTATGTAACCAAGAAAATAATGAGCATATGTCCACATATTAATTTGTATAAGTACGCACCTAACAGCTTTAACAACGTAGAAAAAACTCAAATGACAAACAAGAGAATCAAACATCAAAACTGTGGTATATGCAAACAATAGAATAACTCAACAATTAAATAAGAAAAACTAATGACAGAAACAAAAACATGGATGATTCTCAAGAACATTATGCTAAGTAAAGGAAGCAATACACAAAAGAGTATGTATAGCATGATTACAAATATAATATAAACAAGCAAAACTAACCTATGGTGAAAAAAATCAGAACTGGTTTTGACTTTGACCACTTGGTTTGACAAGCGGTTGACCTGAAGAGAACTGACTAGAAAGGGCATAAAAGAACTTTACTAAGTGAAGGTAATATTCTATATTCTGATAAGGTTTGAATTTTACATGTATATACTTTAGTCAAAACTCATAAAGTGGTATAATAATATTTGTGCTTTAACCTATAAATAATATGAGTGTTCCAGTATGATTCTTTCAACTCCACTGTATGTTTAAAAGGTTTCATAATATCACAATGGGAAAGAAAGAAAAGAAAAATATAAAGAGCTCATAATATCACAAAAGAGATAAGACTAACATGTAAAAAAAGAATATGCAATATTAGATGACTTAATTTCAAAATGAAATATGCTAGAACCTTTAAAAAAAATAGAGGACCCACATAGGTCAGGAAAAAAGAGATTCTGTATCTTGTTCAGTCAAATATTTAGTGCTCCAAAAACTAATTCTAATGCAAATATTTTTATAATATATTGCTTTTGTAAATATTCAAAGATGAAAAGATTAAACATAGCATGTAGTTTATCTAAAATTCATTCCCCAGATAAAACAAAGTACAGTTCATTGCATAAATTTCTCATTTTTCTTTAAAGCATAAAAGAACATATATGCAAAAGCATATTAACTAATATATAACCAAATCTGTATTTTTCTTACTTGACATCATATTATAGAAATATTTCCACACACACAAAAAAAGTTTAGATGTACTTTAACCTATTTAAAGATTGTAGAGCTCATTATAGTATGAATATACCACAATGTCTTTAACCAACAAACTACTGTTCTATAATCTCCAAAGAATTCTCAACTAAATTGGCAAAAAATATATTTAGCAACAAAACCCACTTTCTATTCATGATCCTTATCTGAGGTGTCTCCCTCTTCATTCTCAACTGCCCTTGTTTTGACTTATAAACAAAATTGTCTAGAAGAAGATACTCATAATTCTCATGCAGATCAATGTGGATAAAAATAATCAGAATATAGTTACTCTCAAAAAGAAAAAAATACAGAAGCGGTGGGAACACTTCCCAACTCATTTTATGGCCAATATTACCCTGGATCCTGGAAACTAAGTCATCACAAGCAAGGAAAACTAAAGACCACTAATTATTAATTAATATGGATATAAAAATCCCTCCCCAAAATATTAGCAAGCCACTCATCAGCAGAAAAGTGGAAGATTTACTGAGCATGGCCCTGCCCACCAGAGCAAGACCCACTTTTCCTAATAGCCAGTCTCTCCCATTAGAAAGCTTACACAAGCTTCTTATCCTCATCCATCAGAGGGCAGACAGAATGAAAACCACAATCACAGAAAACTAAGAAAAATGATGACAAGGATCAGTCTTGCATAACTCAATGAAGCTATGAGCCATGCCATGTAGGGTCACCCAGAATAGATGGGTCACGGTGGAGAGTTCTGATAAATCGTGGTCCACTAGAGAAGGAAATGGAAAAAAACTTCAGCATTCTTGCCATGATAACCCCATGAACAGTATGAAAAGGCAAAAAGATCTGACACTGAAAGATGAAGCCCCCAGGTCAGTAGGTGTCCAATATGCTACTAGAAAACAGCAGAGAAATAGCTCCAGAAGGAATGAAGAGGCTGAGCCAAAACAAAAACACCATCCAGTTGTGGATGTGTCCGGTGGTGAAAGTAAACTCCAATGCTGTAAAAAACAATACTGTATAGGAATCTGGAATGTTAGATCCATGAATCAAGGTAAATTGGAAGCAGTCAAACAGGAGATTGCAAGAGTGAATATTTTAAGAATTACTGAACTAAAATGGATGGGTATGGGTGAATTCAATTCAGACGACCATTATATCTACTACTGTGGGCAAGAATCCCTTAGAAGAAATGGAGTAGCCCCCATAGTCAACAAGAGTCCAAAATTCAGTACTTGAGAGCAATCTCAAAAATGACAAAATGACCTGAGTTCATTTTCAAGGCAAACCATTCATCATCACAGTAATCCAAACCTATGCCCCCAAGCACTAATGCCTGAAAACAGGAAGTAGAATGGTTCTATGAAGACCTACAAGACCTTCTAGAACAAACACCAAAACAAGATGTCCTTTTCATTATAGGGGACTGGATGCAAAAGTAGAAGTCAAGAGACACCTGGAGTAACAGGCAAGTTTGGCCTTGGAGTACAAAATGAAGCAGGGCAAAGCCTAACAGAATTTTGCCAAGAGAACACACTGGTCATAGCAAACACCTTCTTTCAACAGCACAAGAGACAACACTACACATGGATTTCACCAGATGGTCAACACCAAAATCAGACTGATTATATTTTTGCAGGCAAAGATGGAGAAGCTCTATACAGTCAGCAAAAACAAGACCAGGAGCTGACTGTCACTCATATCATGAGCTCCTTATTGCAAAATTCATGCTTAAATTGAAGAAAGTAGGGAAAACCACTAGATCATTCAGGTACGACTTAAATTAAATCCCTTATGATTATACATTGGAAGTAACAAATAGATTCAAGAGATTAGATCTAACAGAGTGCCTTAAAAACTACAGACAGAGGTACATAACATTGTACAGAACACAGTCACCAAAATAAAACTCAAGAAAAAGAAATTCAACAAGGCGAAATGGCTGTCTGAGGAAGCCTTACAAATATCTGAGAAAACAAGAGAAATGAAAGGCAAAGGAGAAAAGGAAATATACACACATCTGAATACAGAGTTCCAAAGAATAGCAAGAGAGATCAGAAAGCTTTCTTAAGTGAATAATGGAAAGAGGTAGAGCAAAACATCAGCATGGGAAAGACTAGAGATCTCTTCAAGAAAATTAGAGATACCAAGGGAACATTCCATGTGAAGATGGGCACAATAAAGGACAGAAATGATATGAACCTAACAGAAGCAGAAGATATTAAGAAGAGGTGGCAAGAATACACAGAAGAACTGTACAAAAAAGGTCTTAATGACCCAGATAACAACAATGGTGTGATCACTCACCTAGAGCCAGACATCCTGGAGTGTGAAGTCAAGTGGGCCTCGTGAAGTATTACTACGAACAAAGCTAGTGAAAGTGATGGAATTCCAGCTGAGCTCTTTCAAATCCCAAAAAAGGATGTTGTTAAAGTGCTGCACTCAATACATCAGCAAATTTGGAAAACTCAGCAGTGGCCACAGGACTGGAACAGGTCAGTTTTCATTCCAATCCCAAAGAAGGGCAATGCCAAAGAATGTTCAAACTATCACACAATAGTGCTCATTTTACATGCTATCAAGATAATGCTCAAAATCCTTCAAGCTAGGCTTCAAAATTATGTGAACTGAGAACTTCCAGACATACAAGGTGGATTTAGAAAAGGCCAAGGAATCAGAGATCAAATTGCCCAACATCCGTTGGATCATTGAAAAAGCAAGGAAATTTCAGAAAATCATCTACTTATGCTTCATTGACTACACTAAAACATTTGACTGTGTGGATCACAACAAACTGTGGAAAATTCTTCAAGAGATGGGAATACCAGACCACCTTATCTTGCCTCCTGAGAAACCAGTATGCAGGTAAAGAAGCAACATGTACACTCGTGGTGGATTCATGTCAATGTATGGCAAAACCAATACAGAATTGTAAAGTAAAATTAAAAAAATAAATAAAATTAAAAAAAAAAAAAAGAACTGGACATGGAACAACAGACTAGTTCCAAATTGGAAAAGGAGTATGTCAAGGCTATATACTGTCACCCTGTTTATTTAACTTATATGCAGAGTACATCGTGCAAAATGCCCAGCTAGATGACACACATCAATTAGATTGATGGGAGAAATATCAATAACTTCAGATATGCAGATGACATCACCCTAATGGCAGAAAGGGAAGAGGAATTAAAGAGGCTCTTGATAAAGCTGAAAGAGCAGATTGAAAAAGCTGGCTTAAAACTCAACATTCAGAAAATGATCATTTCATGCCATCTATTTCATGGCAAATAGATGGGGAAAAGGTGGAAACAGTGACAGACTTTCTTTTCTTGGGGTCCAAAATCACTGTGGACAGTGAGTGTAGCCACAAAATTAAAAGACACTTGCTCCTTGGAAAAAAAGCCATGACAAACCTAGAGAGCATATTGAAAAAACAGAAACATCACTTTGCCAACAAAGGTCCATATATAAAAAGCTATGGTTTTTCCAGTAGTAGTGTATGGATGTGAGAGTTGGATGATAAAGAAGGTTGAAGAATTGATGCTTTCAAACTGTGGTGCTGGAGAAGACTCTTGAGAGTCCCTTGGACTGCAAGAAGATCCAACCAGTCAATCCTAAAGGAAATCAACCCTGAATATTCACTGGAAGGACTGATGCTGACACTCCAATATTTTGGCCACCTGATGTGAAGAGCCAACTCACTGCAAAAGATCTGAATGATGGGAAAGATTGAAGGCAGGAAGAGAAGAGGCTGACAGAGGATGAGATGGCTGGATGGTATCATCAACTCAATGAACATGAGTTTGAGCAGACTCTAGGAGTTGGTGAAGAACAGGGAAGCCTGGCATGCTGCAGTCCACAGGGTTGCAAAGAGTTGGACACAATTTAGCAACTGAACAACAACAACAAAACCAATTCCAGCAACATATGAAAAGGAATACAATATGACTTCGTAGACTTTATCCCAGGAATGCACAGCTGGTTTAACATCAAAAAAATATTTAATATAACATACTATCTCAATATAATATCTCAACAGCTGTGAGAGATGGACAATAAAAAAAGGTGAAAGCTGAAGAATTCATGCTTTTCAACAGTGGTATTGGAGAAGACTCTTGAGAGTCCCTTGGACTGCAAGATCAAACCAGTCCATCCTAAATGAAATTAACCCTGAATATTCACTGGAAGGATTGAAGCTAAAGCTCCCATAATTTGGCCACCTGATGCGAAGAGCTGACTCATTGGAAAAGACCCTGAAGCTGGGAAAGTTTGAAGGCAGGAGGAAAAGGGGTCAGCAGAGCATGACATGGTTGGATAGCATCACTGACTCAATGGACATGAGTTCGAGAAAACTCTGGAAGATGGTGAAGGACAGGGATGCTGCAGTCCATGAGGTCACAAAGAGTCAGACACAACTGAGTAACTGAACTATCTCAATAGAACATAGTATGAAAAACACATGGTCACCTCAATAGATGGAGAAAAATTATTTCAAAAAATCCAATACTCACTCATGTTAAAAAACATTCAACAAATGAACTGTAGAGAACTTTTTCAATCTGACAAATGGCATGTACAATAAACCCTCAGCTAACATCATACTAATCAGTGAAAGAATGAATGGTTTCTCTCTACAGTCAGGAATGAAACAACTGTGCCCACTCTTGCCACTTCTACATCCTTTCCGGGAAAATTAAGTGAGGGGGAAAAAAAAGACATCCAGACTTTTTAAAAAATAACTAAAGTGAAGTCGCTCAGTCGTGTCCGACTCTTTGCGACCCCATGGACTGTAGCCTACCAGGCTCCTCTGTCCATGGGATTTTCCAGGCAACAGTACTGGAGTGGATTACCATTTCCTTTTCCAGGGGATCTTCCTGACCCAGGGATTGAACCTGGGTCTCCCACATTGTAGACAGGCGCTTTACCTATCTTTACTGTCTGAGCCACTAGGGAAGTCCTTAAAAAAAAATTTCATAGTTTTAGTTAAAAAATAACTAAAACTATGTGTTAATGACATGACCTTGTGGATATAAACCTAAGAAATAACCGAAAAAATTATTAGAACTAAAAAGAAGTTAGGCAAGATTGTAAAATTAATGTACAATGTACAAATTATATTTCTATATATACCAGTGATACCCTATCCCAAAACAAACTTAAGAGAACAATTTCATTTACAATAGCAACCAAAAGAATAAAATACTCAGTAATGAACAAAAGAAGCATAAAGCTTACATGTTAAAAACTATAAGTAATTAACCTCCAATTAAAATAAATAAATTTATATTTTAAAAAAACATTGTTGAAAAAAATTAAAGAAGACCTAAATAAAGGAAAAGCTTCTCATATACATGTATTAAAATACTTAAGATTGTTCAGCTGACAATACTCCCCAAGCTGATCTTCAGATTCAATGCAACCCCTAAAAAATTCTGGTTTGTTTCTTTTTTGCAAAAACTTGACAGGTCAAGAGACCCAGAATATCAAAATGATCTTGAAAAAGATGAACAAAGTCGGAACACTCATATTTTCCATTTTTAAAACTTATGTGAATCTACAATAATCAAGACAATGAATTACTGGCGTAAGGATAAACACTTAGATCAGTGGAACAGCATTTAGGTCCCAGAAATAAGTATTCACATTTTCAGTTAATTGATTACTGACAAGAGTGCTAAGACAATTCAATGAGAAATGAACGGTCTTTCAACAAATGACACTGCAACAACTGGCTATCTACATGCAAAATAATCAAGTTGGACTCATATATACAAATAAATCAAAATGGATCATAGACCTAAATATAAGAGGCAAAACTCTACAAGTTTTAGAAGAAAGCACATTTTTAAATCTTAGTGATTTAGGATTAGGCGATGGTTTCTTAAATATGACACCAAAAGCAATAAAATTAAAAAAATAAATTGACCCTTGTGAGAATTTAAAACTTTTGTGCTATAAAGGAAACTATCAAGAAAGTAAAAAAAAAAAAATACATAAAGGGAGAAAATATTTGTAAATCATATCTAATAAGGAATTTATATCCAGAAAAAAATAAGGAACTCTTACAACTAAGTAATAAAAGACAAATAACTCATTTTTCCTCAAAATGTGAAACAGAGTTACCCTATAACCCAGGGATTTCCCTCCTGGGTATATAACCAAGAAAAAGATAAATCCCAAATATACCCCCATTTTATAAGATATTGGGAAGTGTATAGAACAGAAATGTGATTTTAAACATTAAAATCTTAAATCTGTATATTCTTTCTCTTTTCATTTTAGTTTCATTTTTTATCAAACTCAATCATGTGCATTTTTTTAAATTTACTTTTTATTTTACTTTACAATTCTGTATTGCTTTTGCCATACATTGACATGAATCCACCACGGGCGTACATGCGTTCCCAAACATGAACCCCCCTCCCACTCCCCTCCCCACAACATCTCTCTGGGTCATCCCCGCGTACCAGCCCCAAGCGTGCCATATCCTGCATCGGACATAGACTGGCAATTCGATTCTTACATGATAGTATACATGTTTCAATGCCATCCTCCCAAATCATCTCACCCTCTCCCTCCGAGTCCAAAAGTCTGCTATACACATCTGTGTCTTTCTTGCTGTCCTGCATACAGGGTCATCATTGCCATCTTTCTAAATTCCATATATATGTGTTAGTATACTGTATTGGTGTTTTTCTTTCTGGCTTACTTCACTCTGTATAATCGGCTCCAGTTTCATCCATCTCATCAGAACTGATTCAAATGTATTCTTTTTAACGGCTGAGTAACACTCCATTGTGTATATGTACCACAGCTTTCTTATCCATTCATCTGCTGATGGACATCTAGGTTGTTTCCATGTCCTGGCTATTATAAACAGTGCTGCGATGAACATTGGGGTACATGTGTCTCTTTCAATTCTGGTTTCCTCCGTGTGTATGCCCAGCAGTGGGATTGCTGGGTCATAAGGCAGTTCTAGTTGCAATTTTTTAAGGAATCTCCACACTGTTCTCCATAGTGGCTGTACTAGTTTGCATTCCCACCAACAGTGTAGGAGGGTTCCCTTCTCTCCACACCCTCTCCAGCATTTATTGCTTGCAGATTTTTGGATCGCAGACATTCTGATTGGTGTGAAGTGGTACCTCATTGTGGTTTTGATTTGCATTTCTCTAATAATGAGTGATGTTGAGCATCTTTTCATGTGTTTGTTAGCCATCCGTATGTCTTCTTTGGAGAAATGTCTATTTAGTTCTTTGGCCCATTTTTTGATTGGGTCGTTTATTTTTCTGGAATTGAGCTGCAGGAGTTGCTTGTATATTTTTGAGATTAGTTGTTTGTCAGTTGCTTCATTTGCTATTATTTTCTCCCACTCGGAAGGCTGTCTTTTCACTTTGCTTATATTTTCCTTTGTTGTGCAGAAGCTTTTAATTTTAATTAGGTCCCATTTGTTTATTTTTGCTTTTATTTCCAGAATTCTGGGAGGTGGATCATAGAGGATCCTGCTGTGGTTTATGTCGGAGAGTGTTTTGCCTATGTTCTCCTCTAGGAGTTTTATAGTTTCTGGTCTTACATTTAGATCTTTAATCCATTTTGAGTTTATCTTTGTGTGCAGTGTTAGAAAGTGATCTAGTTTCATTCTTTTACAAGTGGTTGACCAGTTTTCCCAGCACCACTTGTTAAAGAGATTGTCTTTACTCCATTGTATATTCTTGCCTCCTTTGTCAAAGATAAGGTGTCCATATGTGTGTGGATTTATCTCTGGGCTTTCTATTTTGTTCCTTTGATCTATATTTCTGTCTTTGTGCCAATACCATACTCTCTTGATGACTGTGGCTTTATAGTAGAGCCTGAAGTCAGGCAAGTTGATTCCTCCAGTTCCATTCTTCTTTCTCAAGATTGCTTTGGCTATTCGTGGTTTTTTGTATTTCCATACAAATCTTGAAATTATTTGTTCTAGTTCTGTGAAAAATATCGCTGGAAGCTTGATAGGGATTGCATTGAATTTGTAAATTACTTTGGGTAATATACTCATTTTCACTATATTGATTCTTCCGATCCATGAGCATGGTATATTTCTCCATCTATTAGTGTCCTCTTTGATTTCTTTCATCAGTGTTTTATAGTTTTCTGTATATAGGTCTTTAGTTTCTTTAGGTAGATATATTCCTAAGTATTTTATTCTTTTTGTTGCAATGGTGAATGGAATTGTTTCCTTAATTTCTTTTTCTACTTTCTCATTATTAGTGTATAGGAATGCAAGGGATTTCTGTGTGTTGATTTTATATCCTGCAACTTTACT
Source organism: Oryx dammah (assembly GCF_014754425.2). Lineage (NCBI taxonomy): Eukaryota > Metazoa > Chordata > Mammalia > Artiodactyla > Bovidae > Oryx > Oryx dammah. The sequence continues at coordinate 90,980,068 of NW_024070186.1, forward strand.
ATATTCATTAATTAGCTCTAGTAATTTTCTGGTAGAGTCTTTAGGGTTTTCTATGTAGAGGATCATGTCATCTGCCATCAGTGAGAGTTTTACTTCTTCTTTTCCAATTTGGATTCCTTTTATTTCTTTTTCTGGTCTGATTGCTGTGGGCAAAACTTCCAAAACTATGTTGAATAGTAGTGGTGAAAGTGGGCACCTTTGTCTTGTTCCTGACTTTAGGGGAAATGCTTTCAATTTTTCATCATTGAGGATAATGTTTGCTGTGGGTTTGTCAAATATAGCTTTTATTATGTTGAGGTATGTTCCTTCTATTCCTGCTTTCTGGAGAGTTTTTATCATAAATGGATGTTGAATCTTGTCAAAGGCCTTCTCTGCATCTATTGAGATAATCATATGGCTTTTATTTTTCAATTTGTTAATGTGGTGAATTACATTGATTGATTTGCGGATATTGAAGAATCCTTGCATCCCTGGGATAAAGCCCACTTGGTCATGGTGTATGATCCCTTTAATGTGTTGTTGGATTCTGATTGCTAGAATTTTGTTGAGGATTTTTGCATCTATGTTCATCAGTGATATTGGCCTGTAGTTTTCTTTTTTTGTAGTATCTTTGTCAGGTTTGGGTATTAGGGTGATGGTGGCCTCATAGAATGAGTTTGGAAGTTTACCTTCCTCTGCAATTTTCTGGAAGAGTTTGAATAGGATAGGTGTTAACTCTTCTCTAAATTTTTGGTAGAATTCAGCTGTGAAGCCATCTGGACCTGGGCTTTTGTTTGCTGGAAGATTTCTGATTACAGTTTCAATTTCCGTGCTTGTGATGGGTCTATTAAGATTATCTATTTCTTCCTGGTTCAGTTTTGGAAAATTGTACTTTTCTAAGAATTTGTCCATTTCTTCCAAGTTGTCCATTTTATTGGCATATAATTGCTGATAGTAGTCTCTTATGATCCTTTGTATTTCTGTGTTGTCTGTTGTGATCTCTCCATTTTCATTTCTAATTTTATTTTTTTTATTTTTTAAGATTTTATTTTTATTTTTATTTAAATTTATTTATTTATTTATTTTTAATTTTTACTTTACAATTCTGTATTGGTTTTGGCATAGATTGACATGAATCCACCACAGGTGTACATGCGTTCCCAAACATGAACCCCCCTCCCACCCCCCTCTGATTTGACTTTTCTCTCTTTGCTTCTTGATGAGTCTGGCTAATGGTCTGTCAATTTTATTTATCCTTTCAAAGAACCAGCTTTTGGCTTTGTTGATTTTTGCTATGGTCTCTTTTGTTTCTTTTGCATTTATTTCTGCCCTAATTTTTAAGATTTCTTTCCTTCTGCTAACTCTGGGGTTCTCCAATTCTTCCTTTTCTAGTTGCTTTAGGTGTAGAGTTAGGTTATTTATTTGACTTTTTTCTTGTTTCTTGAGGTATGCCTGTATTGCTATGAACTTTCCTCTTAGCACTGCTTTTATAGTGTCCCATAGGTTTTGGGTTGTTGTGTTTTCATTTTCATTAGTTTCTATGCATATTTTGATTTCTTTTTTGATTTCTTCTGTGATTTGTTGGTTATTCAGAAGCGTGTTGTTCAGCCTCCATATGTTGGAATTTTTAATAGTTTTCCTCCTGTAATTGAGATCTAATCTTAGTGCATTATGGTCAAAAAAGATGCTTGGAATGATTTCGATTTTTTTGAATTTATCAAGGTTATATTTATGGCCCAGGATGTGATCTATCCTCGAGAAGGTTCCATGAGCACTTGAGAAAAAGGTGAAATTCATTGTTTTGGGGTGAAATGTCCTATAGATATCGATTAGGTCTAACTGGTCTAATGTATCATTTAAAGTTTGCGTTTCTTTGTTAAATTTTCTGTTTAGTTGATCTATCCATAGGTGAGTGGGGTATTAAAGTCTCCCATTATTATTGTGTTGTTGTTTATTTCCCCTTTCATACTTGTTAGCATTTGTCCTACATATTGCGGTGCTCCTATATTGGGTGCATATATATTTATAATTGTTATATCTTCTTCTTGGATTGATCCTTTGATCATTATGTAGTGGCCTTCTTTGTCTCTTTTCACAGCCTTTGTTTTAAAGTCTATTTTATCGGATATGAGTATTGCCACTCCTGCTTTCTTTTGGTCTCTATTTGCATGGAAAATCTTTTTCCAACCCTTCACTTTCAGTCTGTATGTGTCCCTTGTTTTGAGGTGTAAGCAGCATATAGAGGGGTCTTGTTTTTGTATCCATTCGGCCAGTCTTTGCCTTTTGGTTGAGGCATTCAATCCATTTACGTTTAAGGTAATTATTGATAAGTATGATCCCGTTGCCATTTACTTTATTATTTTGGGTTTGGGTTTATACTCCCTTTTTATGTTTCCTGTCTAGAGAATATCCTTTAGAATTTGTTGGAGAGCTGGTTTGGTGGTGCTGAATTCTCTCAGCTTTTGCTTGTCTGTAAAGCTTTTGATTTCTCCTTCGTATTTGAATGAGATCCTTGCTGGGTACAGTAATCTGGGCTGTAGGTTATTTTCTTTCATCACTTTAAGTATGTCTTGCCATTCCCTCCTGGCCTGAAGAGTTTCTATTGAGAGATCAGCTATTATCCTTATGGGAATCCCCTTGTGTGTTATTTGTTGTTTTTCCCTTGCTGTTTTTAATAGTTGTTCTTTGTGTTTGATCTTTGTTAATTTGATTAATATGTGTCTTGGGGTGTTTCGCCTTGGGTTTATCCTATTTGGAACTCTCTGGGTTTCTTGGACTTGGGTGAGTATTTCCTTCCCCATTTTAGGGAAGTTTTCAACTATTATCTCCTCAAAGATTTTCTCATGGTCTTTCTTTTTGTCTTCTTCTTCTGGGACTCCTATAATTCGAATGTTGGAGCATTTCATATTGTCCTGGAGGTCTCTGAGATTGTCCTCATTTCTTTTAATTCGTTTTTCTTTTTTCCTCTCTGATTCATTCATTTCTACCATTCTATCTTCTATTTCACTAATCCTATCTTATGCCTCCATTATTCTACTATTTGTTGCCTCCAGAGTGTTTCTGATCTCATTTATTGCGTTATTCATTGTATATTGACTCTTTTTTATTTCTTCTAGGTCCTTGTTAAACCTTTCTTGCATCTTCTCAATCCTTGTCTCTAGGCTATTTATCTGTGATTCCATTTTGATTTCAAGATTTTGGATCATTTTCACTACCAATATTCAGAATTCTTTCTCAGGTAGATTCCCTATCTCTTCCTCTTTTGTTTGGTTTGGTGGGCATTTCTCCTGTTCCTTTACCTGCTGAGTATTCCTCTGTCTCTTGATCTTGGTTATATTGCTGCGTTTGGAATGGCCTTTTTATATTCTGGTAATTTGTGTAGTTCTCTTTATTGTGGAGCTTCCTCACTGTGAGTGGGGTTGTATCAGTGGCTTGTCAAGGTTTCCTGGTTAGGGAGGCTTGTGTTGGAGGTCTGGTGGATGGAGCTGGGTTTCTTCTCTCTGGAGTGCAGTGGAGTGACCAGTAATGGGTTATGAGACGTCTAAAGTTTTGGAGTAACTTTAAGCTGCCTGTATATTGAAGCTCAGGGGTGTGTTCCTGTGTTGCTGGAGAATTTGCGTGGTATGTCTTGCTCTGGAACTTGTTGGCCCTTGGGTAAAGCTTTGTTTCAGTGTAGGTATGGAGGCATTTGATGAGCTCCTATTGCTTAATGTTCCCTGAATTCAGGAGTTCTCTGATGTTCTCAAGCTTTGGACTTAAGCCTCCTGCTTCTGGTTTTCGGTTTTATTTTTACAGTGGTCTCTAGACTTCTCCATCTATACAGCACCGATGATAAAACGTCTAGGTTAAAGATGAAAGGTTTCTCCACATTGAGGGACACCCAGAGAGGTTCACTGGGTTACATGGAGAAGAGAAGAGGGAGGGGGTAGTTAGAGGTGACTGGAATGAGATGCGGTGAGATCAGAAGAGGAGAGAGCAAGCTAGTCAACAGTCACTTCCTTATGTGCGCTCCACAGCTCAGAGGTATTCACAGAGTTATACAGGGAAGAGGAGAGGGAGGAAGTAGACAGAGGTGGCCAGGAGGGTAAGAGAGAGGAATGAAAAGGAGAGAGACAAATCCAGCCAGTAATCAGTTCCTTAGGTGTTCTACACCGTCTAAAACACACAGAGAATCAGAGAGTTGGATATAGAAGAGATGGGGGGGGGGGAGACAGAGGCCACCTGGTGGAGAAAAAGGGGAGTCGAAAGGAGGAGAGAGTGGTCAAGCCAGTAATCTCGCTGTCAGGTAAAATTGGGTTTTGAAATGTACAAAATTGACAACAAAAACCAAAAAGCAAAGATTAAAAATCTAGAGTAGAGGTTGGATTTTCAAAAATACAATATTAAAGAGAAGCAGCAGAAGGAAAAAAGGAAAAAAAAATAAGAAAAAAAAAAACAAAAAAACACAATTATTAAAAAAGAAATACCAACAACAACCACACAAAGACTATATATGGTGTTTGCCTTAAAAAAGTAGAGTCTTTTTTTTTTTTGAAAAGTAATAGTAGGTTATAGAAATAAAAATTAGAGGAGAAATAGAAGACTTAACAATTTTTTTTAAAAGTTAGAAAAAAAAGAAAAAAAAAATAAGGAATGATTGTAAAAATAGTAAAGATATATCTGGCCCTTCTCATGTTGTGGGCCATGTGGGGTCACTTCCAAGGCGGTTCCCTCTGTTTAACTTCTTCTGTTTGCTGGTCTCTTCAGTGTCTGAATTCCGTCCTGACACAGGCGGGCGGTGGTGGACACTTTTTTTTTTTTTTTTTTTCCCCCCCACTTCCGCTGGGCGGGGGGGGGGGGTGCTGCAAACAAATAGCACTGTCGTGGGCACACAGTATCTCAGCCTCGCTGGACCTGTACCTTCTCACGGCGCACAAACCGCTCCGGCTCTACGGTGCTCAGCCAGGAACCGTCTGAGGCCGGCCCTAGGCTGGGTGCACCTCCCCGGTCTAAGCCGCTCAGGTTTGGCGCTCAGGTAGCCCTCAGAGGCACAGATTCGGTTGGGACTGCGCTTTGTGCCCTTCCCAGGTCCGAGTAGCTCAGGAGTTTGGCGAGCGCGGTCGCTGCGACTTGTCGCCTTTTCTGTCTCTGCTGCTCAGTTTTCTGGGTGTACTGCTGGCGCTCCTTGTGAGGTGGATGGTGACTGTCCTGCTCCCCCTGAAGTCTCAGCAAAGAAGCCTGCCTGCAGTTTGTTAGGTAAAGTCTCTCCGGGGCTGCAATTGCCCCTTTCCAGCCCTTACGGCTCTGGCTGCCTGTCCCCGGCGGGGGATGGTCTACAGCCAGCTATTTCCGTTCCGTCCTTTGTTCTGTGTGTGGTCCTGGCGGGGTCTTATGTTAGAGCTTTTCGCGTGGTAGCTATCCCCCAGTCTGGTTTGCTCGCCCAAGTTCGATCGCTCTGGTTACGCGTGGGGCGTTCCTGCCCGATTCTTACAAAGCACGGCAGCCCGCGCCTCCCGCGCTTCCCTGCCCTGCCCCCACTTGCTAGTGCCGGATGCAGGCGTCTACGCTGCTTTCCCGCTGGGGGAGTTACTGTTGGGCTTGTAATCTGTTGGTTTTAATTATTTATTTATTTTTCCTCCCTGTTATGTTGCCCTCTGTGTTTCCAAGGCTCCCCACAGACTCGGCAGGGAGAGTGTTTCCTGGTGTTTGGAAACCTCTCTTCTTAGAATTCCCTTCCCGGGACGGGCTTCCCTTCCCAGGACGGAGCTCCCTCCCCACCTCCTTTGTCTCTTTTCTCGTCTTTTATATTTTTTCCTACCTGTTTTTGAAGACAATGATCTGCTTTTCTGGTTGCCTGATGTCCTCTGCCTACATTCAGAGGTTGTTTTGTGGAGTTTGCTCCGCGTTGAAATGATCTTTTGAGGAATTTGTGAGGGAGAAAGTGGTCTTCCCGTCCTATTCCTCCGCCATCTTAGGACCGCCCCCCCACATAATTTTAAAATGTCAGATAATTCTAAAGGACATATCATGAAAATTAGAAATAATCTATCCCCTTCCTTTGCCCATTTCCTGCTTTCTAGAGGCAACCACTTTTTAATCTTTTTGCTATTTATTTTGGCATTTACCTAACGTGTCTGAAAATGACATTTTTATATTTCTATTAACTGACTTCTCAAAAAAATTCTTTCTTCTCTCCCACCTCTTCATTACACATACAAGCACCCTTGCCACATCTCCATCTTCTCAACAAATCTTAGCAGTCAGTGTTAACACTCTATTAATACTGCTCTCTTATTTTGCCTCACAAATGTTTTATCCCCTGATGTTACACTTTTTAATTTGCATTTTCTAAGTTTTTATGTACTTTTCATTAATTCAATCCTAAACTTTGCCCCAGCTGCCCAAATTATCTTTCAGTGTGTTAAACACATTGGGTATATGGATTCAGAGAGAGAAAGGGGAGAGAGAGAGAGCCAAAGAAAGAAAGGGAGGAATTATTTACATAAAATGTTCAAACAATCCCTAGTGACTTAAAAGCAAATCATTTGCTGCCTATCTCCAGGAACAGAAAGAGAGATGGACTACTACAAAGGTCACAAGTGATGAAAAAAATCTGTCATAGTGATTTCACAGGAAACACCTTACCTACTACAGTATACATGATTTTAGATTGTTTTAAGCATTATAAAGTAAGTACTTAAGAATACAGGCACAAATACTAATAAAATACTAGTAAATCCAATCCAAGAATGTTTACTAAATGATGATAAACCACGACTAAATAACGTGTATTACAGAAATTTAAGTATGTACATGTACCTCATAGTTCATCTGTTACTAACGTATTTCACTCTTTTCTTTCCCTGAACTTAAACTTTAAGTTCTCCAGGCCTCAGCCTTGACACTGAGGGCACTTCTTCTTACAAAATAAGACTTGACAAGATACAGACACAGAAAAGCAAATAATATTCATGATATAAATGTATTTGCAACTACCATTTCTAAAAAGAAGTCTGTACATTACAGATTGATGCTACTTCCTTTGAATGCAATCTTTAGTTTCTAAACATCTATAATTCTGATTGGTTGTTTCACTTAATAATGTGTTCCCATGATAGTAATATTTAAATTGAAACAGCATTTTCAGAAAAATATAAATACTTGTGAGTTTTTCTTTCATAAGCATGGTAGAGAAAAAAAATTAAGTATATCTTTGTCGGATTTAGATGGAGTTTGGCTGCCTAAACTCACTTAAATTAACTAAAAGCTCAATATCAGGATATGTATTGATGTTCATTAAATCAAGTTTTATCAAAAGATAAAACTTCACTGTTGTATCAATAGGTTCTGGAAAGACATCTGATAAAATTCATCAGTCAATCCAAGTAAACATCTTATGTAAAATAGGATTAGAGGAAAACTAATTATAGATAATAAATATTAACAATAACAAAAATCACAACAAATATAACGCTGAACAGTAGAAAAGTATAGCCATTCCCATTAAAGTCAGGAAGAAGAAACACATGTTCATTTTTTCTATTATTATTCCGATTTGTTTTATAGATTCAAGCTAATTTAGTAAAACAAGAAATGAAATAATAAACATATAAATATAGAAAAGTAAAAAAACAAACTACTAAAACTGTCTTAGAAGAAAAAGAATCTGGGAAGTTGTTTAGATGCAGACAAAAATCAGCAACTTCTCCCTCCACTAAAAAATAACCAATTACCAATATAATGTTTTATTCAGTAGCAGTGAATACTTTCTAATACATAAATTGGTTAGGGAGACAAAACATTTTTCACTAGACTGGAAATTAGTGACTAATAATAGAATTATATTCATATCTACCAATATTTATTTAATACTATAGAGGTTACAACACAACTGCTAGAATACTATGAGAAATGCAGAACTGATATAACTAGTTTCTTCTGTAGCTACAACAAAATCCCACCAGGATTTAGTATTCAAGAAGAAATTATTTGTTTATATACTTCAAAGACTTTTTCATTATTGCCCTGTGATTTAAGGTGCTAAAAGTATCTCTTTTCAAAGTATCTACAAAAACATTGTTTTCTGTAGGAAAACATACTTATACATAGGAAAATCTAGAAAATTTATTTATATATAGTAGTAAATGTGGTCTTAATAATTAGTATTTTTCAGAAATAAAATATTTACCTACTTACCTCTCAACTTCCAAGTCAAAGTCTCACTTCTACAAAAATGTTTGCTTAAATTCTAAGCCAACATCACAGTTTAGCACTTATTCAAAATTACTGAAGAATGATTATTGCCCTTTGGTCTTCCCAAGTAAGTTCTAAACTCCTTTGTGAGCAGGAACAATGCCTTTAATATTTCCCCTTCATGAAGCATGGTGGTTTAGTCTCTAAGTCGTGTCGGACTCTTTGTGACCCCATGAACTGTAGCATGCCAGGCTCCTCTGTCCATGGGATTTTCCAGGCAAGAATACTGGGATGGGTTGCCATTTCCTTCTCCAGGGGATCTTTCCCACCCAGGGATCAAACCTGGGTCTCCTGCACGGATTCTTTACCAACTGAGAATCTTTACCAGGGAAGCCCCTCATGAAGATTAGTGCTATGATTAAACAGTTAGGCTTTTTGAAGTTTATCAATATGATTTGTACATATAAGCAATATGATTTATCCACATAAGCAGTAGTTCCTTCAAAAAATATTCTCTTATAGTTTTAATATGAATAACCAAATATTTTGTAAGTATTGAAATAAAGTCTTTAGAATAATTTTATATCAATATATAATTATCTCTGTATCTGGAGTTGTTGTCATAACTTTCCACAGCAATGAAAGCACATTTGAGATGTTACTTTAAAAGTTCAATAGTTGTCATTCTCACCCTTTGCCCTCTGGGCACTTTCAGGAATTTTTGTAACCATATGCAATTACATCATGCTGAAGTGTTCAAAGAAAACAAGCACTAACACTTGGGTAATGTATTTAATATATAGTTATTTAATTAGGAATATGTTACAAATACTAATGTACCATTAAATCTAAAGTAAAAGTAGGTTATTCTTTACTACCCAATTGTGTTTCTTCCTACCATATTACAAACCACTTGAGGTTAGAGATTCTGTTGTTTCAACCCTGAGAGTTTTATAGGCATTCAAAAACTATTAATTGTTAGTACAATAATGTAACACATACTGAATAACTTTGACTCTGTATTTTATACTGTTAATTTTACCAAAAATCTAAGACTCATAATTGAGAAAATGCATGTAAATGTGATTTATAAATTGAGCGTACTATGTAAATATATATTTCTAGTATTTAAACTTAATAGAAAGATGTTCTTTCAAAACATGAGTGAATCAAGTTCAAATTAAATGAATTTACCTGAGATCTCATCTCTCATGTTATCATGTTCTGTCATAATTTCATGGAGGTATGCTAAAACATTCTTTTAAAAAAATACCAAATAATATATGAACAGGCCTAATTCTCACTACAGGGAAGTATATATAGATATATACACATACAAATATGTATTGACATAAGCAAGATGAATACGAACATACTGTTAGCATTAAGTAACCATGGGTAAACCCAAAGGTATCAAATTCTATCATCCTTACTATTCAATTCAGGACACAACTGACAGAACAGTCTTTAATATAGCCAGATTGTTCTCTCCAAAGGACTTCCACTGTTTGTGGTTTTTTCCTTCTATTCATAGCATCTCTTAGGTAATTTTACCATCTGGCTTATATATATTTTCTCTCTATCCTGAGACCTATGAACACCCTTATGTCTTTAACATCATTGCTTCAACATACCTTGACTACAGCATTCTTTCCTCCCTTTCAATTCAACTCAGCATCACAATTAGTATCATCAGCCTCAAATGAACACAGTTCCATCAACATACACTTCCAGAACTCTTTCAAGAACCCAAATTTGGCATTCTCTATATTCACTCAATATAGCATCTATATTCATTCAGTATCTTTCCTGTTATCACTTCCATTCCATTCCACCTTTCTTACTATCTGAGTATTTCCACTTTAACTCTCCTATTTATTTGAAACCTTTAACTTTCTGGCTACACTAGTCTCTGTCCTCATACTATTTAACATTTCAACTTAATTCTGAATCATGCTTAAAAGAAATAGAACCATCTTTTATTGAATCTATTTTTTATGTCTATATAACTATCAAATAAACTTCTGTGAACTTAAAGATCTAGTCTCACTGATAAATAACAAAAACGGAAATCAGCAGTCATAGAAAATAATTTGGCTTAGGAGTAAAATAAAAACCACTTTTAAGAGAAAATAACAATCTTGTGAGCCAAAATCACAGATAGGATGATGTGTAAGAATACTACACTAGGAGTTAGGAGGTCCTAGCTCTGTCACTGACTATCTAACCTGGACACATTACTTAAGCTCTCAGTTTCTTTATATATAAAACAAAGAGAATAAACTAAATTATTTCGAGTTGCTTTCCAATTCCATATTATATTCATAATACAGATACTTGCACTAGAAACATGGCAGACTCAAAGACACAGGATAGGCCACAGATAATTCTAAGAATATATTCTTTAAAAGAAGAAATGAACAATGTACTTATATTTAATGGTATATTCCCTGATTCAAAAGGACTAATTATCTACTTAGTCCATGTTAGACTATTAAAAATTATTTTCTGTTTATGTAGCTAGATTCCCTTGTGAGCTACGCACTTGGATTTCAAACAGCCCCACTGAGACAGCTGGTACTATGGTTATTTCTATTAATATAACTAGTCTTTAAGTATCTGAGGGCTACCTCTCTTCCTCAGATGGTACCTTCTTAAATTTCCAGTAATAGGAAGGGTAGACATTTTGAGCCTCCATTACAAATTTAAAAAAAGACCTATGTTTACAATCTACTTGCATAAACAGTATTTTACTCCCTACCAAAGAAGTAATGCAGAGGTGATGTCTTTCTCTCTTCAACCTGTTTAATGTCAGTTGCAAAGAATTTGAAAATGACAGTTTTCCTCCTGCTAAACTAGAAACTGACAATGAAGACTATATGCATATAGTCATTGCCCCCAAGGTCGCTGTCACCACCATTTGTTTACTACAGACTGGGTACTGCGAAAAACACTTTACATGGATTAAATTTGCTATTTATTTCTGTAGCCCCATAAGGTAGGTGGTATCATTACAGAGGAAGAAATTAAGGATTAGTAAGGTTAACCAACTTATCAAAGGTCACCAAGCTAATGGATACAGTTCCACTGATAGCTTTGGAAATGAGAGCCATGTAGCTTTTAAATACTCCAATCTTGTCTTGGGATGAAAGAATGTAACCTTTTGATCTGCATGAAAAGAATTTTAAATCAGAACAAGAACTGGATTTCAAAAGGATCATAAGAAATATCAGAGCTTCAACTTGGAATAGAATCAGTATCAGCCATTGAGTTAAAGAAACCACAAAGACAAAAACCAAACACTTCTGCTCCTAACTTCACTAAACTGTGTAAATAAGATCAAGTGAGGGAAGCTTCACATTTTAACCAAGAAACTAGTAAGGGAGTAGGAGGGAGGCTCGAGAGAGAGAGGATATACATATATATTTGTATATGTATACAGTCATGACTGATTTGTGGTGTTACACAGCAGAAACCAACACAATATTATAAAGCAATTATCCTTCAATTAAAAATTAATTTAAAAAAATAGTAAGACTGTATCAAAAAAGAAGGAGCCATAGTTATCCCTGATCTCTGAGTCATAGGTTATGGAAAAAAGGGCATTACAAACCAGCAAAATGTTTTTTGTTTTACCTCCTACTTCTCAGGGCCATTCTGGAATAAGCTCTTTCACACTGGGTTAAGAAGAAACTGATCCATGCCAACTTTTACAGTTCTTACAGTGTTACACCTCAAGGTAATTGTAAAAACTAAAGTGTTAGCTTATTAATTTTCCTAGAATGTGTAAAAACAGTTCACTTTGCAAAAAAAAAGGGGGGGGACAGAAAAAAACAAGAACATGAGTGACAGCAAAATATGGTGGTTCAGGGTACAGAAAAATGAATATACAATATCAGAAATTTATGATTAATAATGGGAGAGCAAAAAGGGATAGTAGGGACAGAAGGAGAGAAAAAAATTAGGAGTTTGGGATTAATAATATGCACTATATACATTCAGAAAACAAAGATCATGGCATCTGGTCCCATCATTTCATGGAAAATAGATGGGGAAACAGTGGAAACAGTGTCAGACTTTATTTTGGGGGCTCCAAAATCACTGTAGATGGTGACTGCAGCCATGAAATTAAAAGATGCATACTCCTTGGAAGAAAACTTATGACCAACCTAGACAGCATATTGAAAAGCAGAGACATTACTTTGCCAACAAAGGTCCATCTAGTCAAGGCTATGATTTTTCCAGTGGTCATGTATGGATGTGAGAGTTGGACTGTGAAGAAAGCTGAGCGCCAAAGAATTTATGCTTTTGAACTGTGGCATTGGAGAAGACTCTTGAGAGTCCCTGCAAGGAGACCCAACCAGTCCATTCTAAAGGAGATCAGCCCTGGGTGTTCTTTGGAAGGAATGATGCTAAAGCTGAAACTCCAGTACTCTGGCCACCTCATGTGAAGAGTTGACTCATTGGAAAAGACTCTGATGCTGGGAGGGATTGGGGGCAGGAGGAGAAGGGGACGACAGAGGATGAGATGGCTGGATGGCATCACTGACTCAACGGACGTGAGTTTGAGTGAACTCCAGGAGACGGTGATGGACAGGGAGGCCTGGCGTGCTGTGATTCATGGGGTCGCAGAGTTGGACACAACTGAGCGACTGAACTGAACTGAACTGACAATGTAACTATCATAATGATGGCAGTGCTTTTTACTCACAAAGTAGGGAGGAGTGTCAAGATTATAGGATGGGAAAAGTTAAGAAAGAAAAGACTGGAAGCTGAAGACCACCCTCATCTACTGAAACAGAAGCTATGAATGAAGGTATTTTTCATGTAAAAACACTAATCCCAAAGGTAATACTTAGAGGTTTATAATCCCTGATCCCTTGGGTAGCACCAGCAAAAAGATGAAGAAAAAGAAACCTCAGAATACCTCTGGTATACAGATCTTTCACTTCCTTGGTCAAATTCATTCCTAAGTATTTTTTTCCTTTTCTTGTTATTATAAATAGGACTGTTTTCTTAATGTCTTTTTAAAATAGTTAATTGTATAGAAATGCAACTGATTTTTATACTTTTTTATGCTTCAACTTCTCTGAATTTTTAGTTTTAACACAATTTTTAGTACAGTCTTCAGGGGTTTCTATATATGAGGTCATGCTATCTGCAAATTACATAGGGACCTGGCATGCTACAGTGCTTGGGATCACAAAGAGTCAGATATGACTTAGTGACTAAACAACAGCAACATCAGCAAACAGAGACAATTTTACCTCCTCTTTTCCAACTTGAATGCTTTTTTTCTTTCCTAAGTATTCTGGCTAAGACTTCCAGTATTGTGTTGAATAGAAGTAGTGAAGGTGGGTACTCTTGTCTTGTTCTTAGAGGAAAAGCTTTCAGCTTTTCACTGTTGAGTACAATGTTAGCTATGGGCTTATCATATGTGGTTTTATTACACTGTGGGCTTGTCACATATGGCTTTTATTATACAGAGGCAAATTCCTTCTATATCTAATTTGTTGAGAGTTTTTATCATCAGAATATATTGAATGTTATCAAATGCTTTTCTGCATCTATTACAATGATTATATGATTTATATCCTTCATTTTGTTAATGTGGTGTACCATATTTATTGCTTTGATGTTGAGCATCCTAGGGATAACTCTGACTTTACCATGCTATATAATCCTTTTAATGTATTGCTGAATTCAGTTTGCTTCTACTTGTTGAGAATTTTTGCATCTGTGTTTATCAAAGATCAGTTCTGTTCAGTTGTTCAGTCATGTCCGACTCTTTGCGACCCCATGGACTGCAGCACGCCTGGCTTCCCTGTCCATCACCAATTCTCGGAGCTTACTCAAACTCATGTCCATTGAGTCAGTGATGCCATCCAACCATCTCATCCTCTGTCATCCCCTTCTCCTCCTGCCTTCAATCTTTCCCAGCATCAGGGTCTTTTCAAATGAGTCAGTTCTTCGCATCAGGTGCCCAAAGTACTGGAGTTTCAGCTTCAGCATAGTCCTTCCAATAAATATTCAGGACTGATTTCTTTTAGGATGGACTGGCTTGATCTCCATCTTGTCCGAGGGACACTCAAGAGTCTTCTTCAGCACCACAGTTCAAAAGCATCAATTTTTCGATGCTCAGCTTTCTTTATAGTCCAACTCTCATGTCCATACATGACTACTGGAAAAACCATAGCTTTAACTAGGTGGACCTTTATTGGCAAAGTAATATCTCTGCTTTTTAATATGCTACCTAGGTTGGTCATAACTTTTCTTCCAAGGTATCAAAAATATTGGCTTATAATTCTTTTAAAACACTGGTGAAAGAAATCAAAGAAGACACAAATGGAAAGATATCCTGTGTTTGTGGATTGGAGTAATTAATGTTGTTAAAATGTCCATTCTTCACAAAATGATCTACAGATTCAGATCAATTCCCCATCAAAAATTCAACTGCATTTTCCACAGAAAAGAAAAAAAATTCTAACATTTACATGAAATTACAGAAGACACCAAATAGCCAAAGCAATTGAGAAAGAAAAACAAAGTGAGAGGTATTACAATGCCTAGTTTCAAACTATATTACAAAGCTGTAGTAATCAAAAGAGTATGCAGGCAACACACAAGCTAATGGCTCAGAAGAGAGAGTCCAAAAATAAACCCATGCATATACAATCAATTTTCAACACAGGTGCCAAGAATATTCAATAAGGAAAGAATAGTCTCTTCAAAAAATGATATTGGAAAAACTAGTCACATGCAAAGAATGAAATTAGACCTTTATCTCATACTACATTAAACAAAATCAACTCAAAAAGATTAAAGACTTAAGCATGAGACCTGAAGCCACAAAATGCCTAAAAGAAAATATATGGGGAAAGCTCCTTGACAGTCTTGGAGCAACTGTTTGGAATAGACACCAAAAGCACAGACAACAAAAGCAAAAATAAAAAATAAACAAGTAGGCCAACATCAACTATTGATAAAAAGCCTCTGAACTGTAAAGAAAACCATCAACAGGCAACTTACAAAATGGGAGAAAATATTTGCAAACTACCTATGTGATAAGAGGATAACATCCAAAATATATAAGGAATTCATACAACTGAATAGCAAAAAAAACACAACAAATAACCCAGCTAAAAATCGGGGACCTGAAGAGACATTTTTCCAAAACAAATACCTACAAATGGTGGAACTGTAAACTGGTACATCCACTATGGGAAACAGTATGGAACTTCCCCAAGAAATTAAAAACAGAACCACACTATGATTCATCAATCCTACTTCTGGGTATATATCCAAAGAAAATAAAAACACTGTCTCAAAGAATTATATGTACTCTCATACTCACTGCTGCATTATTTATGAGATATGGAAACAATCTAAGTGTCCATTGACGGATGAATGGATAAAGAAGATACAGTATATACACAACAGGATGTTATTTAGCCTTCAAAAAGGAAATTCTGTTATATGCAACAACAAGGGTGAACCTGGAGGACACTATGCTAAGTGAAATAAGCCAAACACCAAAGACAAATATTTCATGGTCTTACTTATAATGTGGAATCTAAAAAATGTCAAACTCACAGAAACAGAACAGTAGTTTATGAGAGGTTGGTGGGGTGGGGAAAAAGGGGAGATATTGATTAAAGAGTATAAATTTTCAATTATAAGATAAGGTCTGCAGACCTAATGTAGAGCAAAGCAACTATAACTAATCATAATATATGTATCTTTGAAATTTGTAAAGGGAGTATATATCAAGGGTTCTCACCACATGCACACACAAAATGATAACTATGGGATGAATTAGTTTGATTTTAGTAATCATTTCATAATATAATCTTCAATTTCATTAAAGGATCAAAATTAAGGATAAATATGCTTATTCACAGTAGCAAAAGCTAACAATGAAAACCGTGATATGGGAATCAGGATTCATCATAGCAAGAAACATATAGGATTAAAATATGAATATAAAAGATTTAAACAAATGGAGAAAGAGATCACATATCTGCATGGATAGGAAAAACATTAAGGTACTTGTTTTTCAAATTAACTTACAGGTTTAATATATTTTGAAACTCAAAATCTAAATGTATCTTATGTGTACTGGAGGAGGCAGATCAAGATTCTAAGTTTAACAAAATTATATACACTTTAAAAAAGTATAGTAAGAAAAAATGAAGTCTACCATTTAATAAAACATGTTCTAAATGTGTAATGATTAAATCAGTATGTTTCTAGGGTAGGACCAGATACCAATAAGTGAAATAGAACAGATATCTCAAAAGCAGATCATGATTTTGGTTGAATCTAATATATGATAAAGATAACATCAAGGGCTTCCCTGGTGGCTCAGTGGTAAAGAATCTACATGCCCATGCAGGAGACACAGGTTCAATCCCTGATCTGGGAAGACCCCAAATGCCAAGGTGCCAAGCCCCTGCACACAGCTATTGAGCCTGTGCTCCAGAGCCAGAGAGCTGCAACCACTGAAGCCTGCATGCCTTTAGAGCCTGTGCTCTGCAACGAGAGGCCACTACAATGAGAAACCAGCACACTGAAACTAGAGAGTAGCCCTCACTCACCAAAACTAGAGAAAAACTTGCACAGCAACAGAGACCCAGCACAACCAAAACTAAAATAAATAAACAAAATGTTTTTTAAAAATAATATCAAGAATTACTAGGAAAGGAATTAAATTATTCAATAATTGGAATTTCAGAAATTAAATAACTTC
Organism: Oryx dammah; assembly: GCF_014754425.2. Lineage (NCBI taxonomy): Eukaryota > Metazoa > Chordata > Mammalia > Artiodactyla > Bovidae > Oryx > Oryx dammah. Next base: position 90,996,968 of record NW_024070186.1, read on the forward strand.
AGAAAAATAATTTTAGGTTCTCCATTATATCACACCAAGTCTTAATGTTTGATTGAACTCTTAAGTCTTAGCTAAAATGTTTCAAAAGTCTCACTGTTAATTCCTACCCTGAAGTTCTTTGATAGATGAAAAAATGACCAAAAATTCTTTCCCTCCAATCAACAAGGAGCCTATATCCTCCCTTCCTCAGTCATGTGATTTGCTTTGACCAGTTAGAAAATAGTACACCTGACCCAACAGAGACTTAAAAAATGTGGTGTACTGGGGATTGGTCTCTTGCTGCTCTTAGAATGTCAAGACCATCATGTGATCCAGCCCAAGCTAGCCTAATGGAGAATGGAGCAACCACGGGAAGGAAAACCAATCACAGCTGACAGCCAGCACTAATCCCTAGACATGTGAGTGAGACCATGCTAGATCATTAACCCACCAGCCAACCCAACAACTGATCCCAAACATGGGAAAGAGCTGAGCCTGTGTCTCTGGTCAGCTGGTGGGTCCAGAGCAGAAAGCCTACCCAACTAAGTCACAGAATCATGAGCAAAATAAAAGATTATCTGTAAAGCCAGAAAACAAAAAGAAAAAAGGAAACAAAGCCTTTAGTTTGGCAGTAACAAGATTTTGTAGATAGCCCTGCATATTTTACAGGCAAGCCTGCCTTTGCTACTAGGCAGTCTGTCTGAAAAGACCCAGGATAGTTTAAAAGATTCAAGTGTTTAATTGGTTGGAGGTTATTTACAGATAAGTGAGCATAAATTAAGAGTCAGAACTACTAGTAATAAATGGCTTGGCAATAGTGAAATAAGTCATAAAAACTGACAAATTTGACCTAGTTGAGAGTTTAACCCTCACAGCCCTATACTGATTAGTCATGTGACTTTAGACAATTTATATAACCTCTCAAAGCTTCAATTTTCTAATGTGATTCATGAGAATAAGAACAGTTCTTACTTCATAGGATTGTCATGATGGCAATAAAAAGACGTAATTCCTCCAAAGTGCTTCACACTTCTTGCACACTTCATATATTTCTGTTGCATGACCAGAAGTAGGCACTCAATAAATTTTAACTATTATCATTGCCTTATCCTATAATTTAAATTTAATGTATAAAATGACACCAGATACTCATTTTGACTATCCTTGGAATCATCTGGTCATTAAAACCCACTTAATCTACATTTAGCACCTCTCAATTTACCACTACCTTCTCCTCCTGACAGGCTGATGATTTAGTACAATTAGTGGGAAATGTGGGTATGTCTATGTTTGTGTGTGTGATGACATGTGGGAAAAAAAAAACAATGAAAAAATACTGAAATCCCAAATCACCTAAATTCTATAGAATGGCAGAAAGGCATTAGCTTGAACTGGTCAGTACTGCTAAAAATAGCTTCTGTTCTACTTTATTCAATGGTCTTTCCGTAGGCAAGATAAAGATGAGTGGATAATAATTAGGCCCCTGCTTCTAAATAAATTAGTCTCATAAGTAGAACAAGCTAGTGAAAAACAAACTTTCACTTTTGTTGTAACAACTATAGGACTAGGGGAAAAGCAAGTCATATTAATATCAGGTGGAGTGGGACAGAATTATGAGACAAAATAAGCCCTGATCATATACTAAAATTGTTACAGTGACCATCATGCCAGTTCAGTTGAAACTTTTAGATTGGACTTGTTCCCTATGCCTAACTCTAAAATGAGCACTTTAGATATACACTGAAGAGCAAAGCCAAATCATGATTCAAGAGTCATCACCAACCTTATAATAATTGTAAAGAATGCCTCCGTGATAAAAACAACATGCTCTGGAACCAAGAGAGTAGACCAAGGGGAAGTGGTTTGCACCAATATTTTCTTCTTAAACCACTGCTTTCCCGCTTTTAAAAAGCCTGAAGTTAAGAGCATTCAGTTGAGCAATCAGCCAAATACAGAACGTGGGAAATTCTCTAAGACAAATGACCTAGTTTCTTCAACTATCAACAGCATGGAAGAAAATGAAGAGGAACTGTTATAAATGAAAACAATCTTAACAGACATACGCAAAGAAACAGAATGCATGACCTTTGTATCATTATGCTAACAAATCTATTATAAAAAGATATTTTTGAGACAATCAGGGGAATATTAAGAAATTATAATTAATTTTGCTAAGATAATATCATTATGGTTGTTTCTTTTAAAGCCTTACATTTTAGCAATATTAAGTATTATTAGGGCTTCCTTGGTGGCTCAAGCAGTATAAACCTGCCTGTAATACAGGAGCTGCAGGTGATGCAGGTTCAATCCCTGGGTTGAGAAGATCCCCTGGAGGAGAAAATAGCAACCCACTCCAGTATTCTTGCCTGGAGAATCCCATGCACAGAGGAGCTTGTCGGGCTACAGACCATGGGGTCACAAAGAGTAGGACATGACTGAAGAGAATTAACCCATTATTAGGTGAAATAATAAATATCTAGAACTTGCTTTAAAACTTTTTTGAATAAGGAAATACATTATTTATTTAAAATTATTTCCCTTTATCCACAATTTCCCAAACAAACATAAAAACTAAAAAATAAAATCACTACTTGGGAATACAAGGGTTTTTTTTTCAGTCCAGTCGAAGGACAGTCACAGCCCATTCACTCAGTGAAGGAGAGTACTGAGGCACACTGAAGGGGGCATAAGGCTAGGAAGAATGCCTGAGAAACAGCTTCCAGGGAGAAATATAACATGCCAGAATGGTGGGCTTCTCTGGTAGACTTGGAGTGTTACCCATAGGGGACACTGCCTGGCTTCCCAAGAGGGTCCTGGCTGCCTGCCACCATCCCCCACCTCTGCACACATCTCATGAGCTGTGTGGGGTATGATGGTGACGGCGAGAGGGGTGTCACTGAACACCTCTCTCTGGGAAGAGCCCCAAACCCCATGGACACACAGGAAGCCCTTTCCTTGGCCCCAGTCAATCACAGCTTCTGTCTTGGATACAATGCTGACTTAAAGTCAAAACAGAAGCTCTCTAGATTCCAGGGGAAAGGCAGGGGCCAAAAATATGCAGAAGTCCTCTCTGGGAGACTGCTGAGGGTGAAGGGTGGGGAGTTCTACATGCTGAAGATGGGGAAGGAGCAGGGAAGATGCTCCACAGTCTCTAAGACTTGTTTTAAATTATTCTACAAAATAACTGACCTGAACTCTTCAAAAATATCAGGATGATAGAAGCCAAAGAAAGACTAATTGCCATTCAGTCTTTAGTCTCATTGTAAAGGAGACTAAAAACACATAACACGACTTCCCTGGTGGTGCAATGGATAAGAATCCACCTGCCAGTGCAGGAGATGTGGGCTCAGTCCCTGGTTTGGGAAGATTCCACATGCCACGGAGCATGTAAGCCCACGGGCTGTGATTACTGAGCCCGTGCACCACGGCTAGTGAAGCCCTCACACCTAGGACCCATGCTCCAGAACAAGAGAAGCCACCACAATGAGAAGCCCATGCACACGATAAAGAGTAGTCCCCACTCACCAAGGCTGAGCGCAGCAACGAAGACTCAACACAGCCAAATAGATGAATAATTTTATAAAGTTATGACAGCTAAATATACCATATGATCTGGGATTAGATCCTGGCTCAGAAATAATTTTTATCTTGCCAATAAAAGACATTAGTGTGACAACTGGCAAAATTTAAACAGTCTATAGATTAGATAGCAATGTTTTCATACCAATGTATTAATAGATGTCCTAAATTTAATTACTATACTGTTTTTCAAGCTCTTTCAAGAAATAAAAGCTTATATACTTAGGGACAAAGTGGCATCATGTATATACCATACTTTCAAACAGTTCAGAAAATGAGAAAGAACAGTAACTCAAATGTGATAAAATAACATTTATAGGATCTGGGTGAAAATGTGGAATTCTCAGCAAAAAAATTTGCTACTTTTGCAATCTTTCTGTATATCTGAAATTATACTTAAATTTAATAAAATAAACTATTCCAATAAAAAAGTTGTGTTTGAGGAAAGCAAAATGTGACAATTATTGAAACTAAGTGATGGGTGGCATGGTGTGTGCATATTAGGTAGTGTCTGACTCTTTGTAACTCCATGGACTGTAGCTCACCAGGATCCTCTGTCCTCTTTAATACTTTTCTATTTTTGTATATATTAAAATTCTTCCATATTTTTGTTAAATAATGCTCAGTTGGCCAAATAGGTAGATTAGAGGGGAAATATACTTTCCTTGTCTTTCAATTTCTCTATCCATGTCAAGGATCTTCCGTAATATGCACTATCCTACCAGTCAAATTAGTACTGTCCTTTGGAGAAATCTGAAAAAAATTGAAATACCTTTGAAGAGTCCAAAGAAATTTCAAAAATTTCACTGAAAGTAGTAGTCCAATGCTATACTATCTAGAAGAGATTCACATGCTTCTTATTAGTATTAGTTTTCATAAGGAAAATATCAGATAAACCTCATATCCTCAAATAACTAGGTAAGGAGATTATTGTATTAACAGATATTCCTCTAGCAGGGGTTTATTTCCCCTTAAAGTAAAGTCGCTCAGTTGTGTCCGACTCTTTGTGACGGCATGGATTTTACAATCCATGGAGCTCTCTAGGCCAGAATACTAGAGTGGGTTGCCATTTCCTCCTCCAGGAGATCTCCCTGACCCAGGGATCAAACTCGGGTCTCCCTCACTCCAGGCAGATTCTTTACCATCTAAGTCACCAGGAAAGCCCTATTTCCCCCTTACTGTGTACTTTTCACAACACTACTTAATCAATATCTGGTTTTAACATACAGTATTTTGCTTTTAGAAATTGTTTTAACTCAATGAATGTCTACAAAAGCTAAAACCGAAGGTGGCATTGGTCAACCTTAGGGTAGAAACTGTGGGTTTAGAAAGATTAAAAAAAAAAAAACTAATACCCAAGTTACTGTGCAAATTACCATATTACGTATTCATATGTGTGTGTGTGTATGTGTGTGTGTGTCCATTCGCTCAGTCATATCCAGTTCTTTGCAACCCCATGGACCGTAGCCCACTGGGGCAATCTTTCATGCCATTTCCTACTCCAGGGGACCTTCCTGACCCAGGGATCGAACCCACATCTCTTGCATCTCCTGCATGGCAGGCAGGTTCTTTACCACCGTGCCACCTGAGAAGTATTCATACTGTTCCCTGTTAGCAAACAGTTTTATAGTAACCAAGGTCCCCTTCATCTAAAACAGAGATGATATATTCCCCTTCTCATATTCTTGTGTACCTCTTTTATCACAGAGACAATAAGGAACCATTTCAATAAAACAAAAATCAAATTTACATCAAGTTTAAAAAAAATCCATATTTCTCCAAAATACAATTTTAGGTTTCCTGATTTCTCATCTATAGTCATTGTAGATTGACTGAGTTGCCTATAAAGTTCTCTTACTATTTCCAGCTCATAAAAAATCAGTGGAGTTCATTCACCAAATATTCACAGAATCTTAATTTCTAAGCCTTAAATTCTTTTAATTTCTTTTGTTAAGGAGACTAAGAGAAGATTGCTATCTAGTTTTCCTTTCAGAACCAATTTCAAATATAAAAATAAGCAATCACTGAGTTGTTTGCAAAGTAATTATCCATTGCTAATTTACTATGAAAATTAAAGATATGCAGCAGAGAAAGGAAAACAGAACTGATTTACCTTTTCAAAGTAAATCAGTAACTTTAAACTTATTTTTCCTCTTTTCACTTAACTTCAAACATCTCAAAATGCATTTAAGTGCCATTTATTTGAACCATCTATCAAAAGCAAGCAGTGTATCTGACACAAACTGTCAAAAACTAAGTGTCTAGTTAACTTTCCAAATAAAAAAATCCCTGAAATCTGCTGTTTTCTGCTCTAAATAATGACATTTATGTATAGAGCAGACATTTTATCAAAGTGATGAGATGGTAAGTACTGCATCACACCATCCTATTATTTTAAATGAAAAAAATTATTTATACTTTCAATAGAATTTTGAAAAACATGTCACAATTTTTTTCTTCTAAAGGCTAAATTAAAACTAAAATAAAATGTATTCCAAAATAAAGTTGCTGAGTACAAAATTGACATGATAAAAGTACAATGTTATTGAATGACTTGTTAAACACAAAGAGACACACAAAAACATTATTTGAATAAGAACTGGCAGTCAAGAGATTAACATTAAAAAAAGGTCATAATAGAATATGGAAAGATATTTGTTATATTGAATAAAATAGAGGAGGTGTTTATTAAAATAGAGTTCAAGCTACATCTCTAGTTCAGTAACACAGAATGGGTTATTTTCCTTTGCAAAAACCTGGCAAAAATATAACAACAGTCAACAATGTGTAACCTTAACGTTATTTTAATATAATCTTACTGTCTTTGAACTTGATTTCTGCACTTGTAAAAGGCATACATTTGATTTGATTATCTCTAAATTCTCTTCCATGTCTAAAATCTTGTGATGATTTTAAATTATTTCCAAGGGATTCAATGGTTTCCCTAAGATTTGGAAGCCTTCAATCTGTATCCCATGGCTTCCCAGGTGGCTCAGTGGTAAAGAGCCACCTGCCAATGCAGCAGATGCAGGTTTAATCTCTGGGTTGGGCATATCCCTTGGAGAAGAAAATAGCAACCCACTTCAGTATGCCTGACTGGAAAACCCCGTGGACAGAGGAGCCTAGCAGGCTACAATCTACAGAGTCATGAAAGAGTCAGACACAACTTAGCAACTAAACAAAATAACATTCTGTATGCTAGCTGCACAAGCCAAGTAAAATAGTGCTGAACTTCATTTGTGTATTTATATTCCATAATGTGCTGTGTAAGGAGGTTACCTAATCATGGGGAAAATAAACCATATATCATCTCTGGCCCTTAACAAAATATTGTAACACATTATTGAAAGGCCAAAAGAAAAAACCACAGTTTGAGGAGACAAGCATTGGAACCAGCTTCAGATATGACAGAAATTTTGGAACTATCAGCTCAGGAATTAAACACAACTATGATAATATGCTATAGGCTCTAAAGGAAGAAGTGGATGATATACAAGAATAGGTGGGTAATGTAAGCATAATGACAGAAACTCTAAGAATAAAAAATATGCTAGGAATAAAACATAAAATGAAAATGCTTCTGGTGGGTTCACCAATAAGCTGGACATAGCTGAGAAATAAATAAGTGAGCTGAGAAATGAGTACGTGAGCTTGAAGAAATGTCAATAGAAACTTCCAAAGCTTGGAAATGCAATTACAAAAAAAAATAAATAAATCAGAAGAGAATATCCAAGAACTAAGGAACAATTACAGAAGGTGTAGCACATGCAATGGGTATATGAGAAAGAGAAGAAAGAAATATGTGAAACAATAATGTCTAAGAATTTATAAAAATTAATGAAAAACATCAAATCACAGCTCCAGGAAACTCAAGAGAATTCCAACCAGGATAAATACCCAAAAAAATCTGTATCTAGGCATTTCATATTAAAACTATAGAAAATCAAAGATCAGGAGAAAAACCTGGAAAGAAGCCAGAGAAACAAAACTTTACCCATAGAGAATCAAGGATAAGAACTGTATCAGGGGAAAAAAAAAAAAAGAACTACATCAGACTTCTCTAAAGAGACTTTTCTGAAATCACATAAGCAATAAGACAGTTCAGTTCAGTTGCTCAGTCATGTCCGACTCTTTACAACCCCAGGGACTGCAGCATGCCAGGCCTCCCTGTCCACCACCAACTCCCGGAGTTTACTCAGACTCATGCCCATTGAGTCCATGATGCCATGAAGGCACTTCATCCTGTTGTCCCCTTCTCCTCCTGCCTTCAATCTTTCCCAGCATCAGGGTCTTTTCCAAGGAGTCAGCTCTTCACATCAGGTGGCCAAAGCACTGGAGTTTCAGCTTCAGCTTCAGCATCAGTCCTTCCAATGAATATTCAGGGCTGATTTCCTTTAGGATGGACTCTCAAGAGTCTTCTCCAACCCCACAGTTCAAAAGCATCAATTCTTTGGCACTCAGCTTTCTTTATAGTCCAAATCTCACATCCATACATGACTACTAGAAAAACCATAGCTTTGATTAGACAGACCTTTGTTGGTAAAGTAATCTCTCTGCTTTTTAATATGCTGTCTAGATTGGTCATAGCTTTTCTTCCAAGGAGCAAGCATCTTTTAATTTCATGGCTGCAGTCACCATCTGCAGTGATTTTGGAGCCCAAAAATCAGACAGTGGAGTAAAATATTTAATGTGTTTAAAGAAAAAAAAAATAAAAACACCAACCTGGACTTCTGTGTGCTGTGAAATTATTCCTCAAAAGTGAAGGAGAAATAAAAATTTTCTCAGACACACACAAAAAACTGAATGAATCTGTCACCAGTAGATCTACCTTGCAAGAAATGTTAAAAGAAATTCTTCGATAGAAGGAAAATGATAAAAGTCAGAAACTTAAACTACATAAAGAAAAGTAGTGTGTAAGAGAAGGAATAAACAGAAGTTAAAAATAGTTTTATATTTCTTATTCTTAATTGATCTAATAGATGACATTCTGTTCCAAATAATAATAGCAACAATGCATGTATATAATGCAATAATAGCAACAATGCATTTGGTGATTATAATAAATGATAGTAATGTTAAAAGGGACAGGTGGGAGAAGTTTGGAATACACTAAAGAGGAGGAATCAAGATTGCCGGGAGAAATATCAATAACCTCAGAAATACAGATGACACCACCCTTATGGCAGAAAGTGAAGAGGAACTAAAAAGCCTCTTGATGAAAGTGAAAGAGGAGAGTGAAAAAGCTGGCTTAAAGCTCAACATTCAAAAAATGAAGATCATGGCATCTGGTCCCATGACTTCATGGGAAATAGATGGGGAAACAGTGGAAACAGTGTCAGACTTTATTTTTTGGGGCTCCAAAATCACTGCAGATGGTGACTGCAGCCATGAAATTAAAAGAGGCTTACTTCTTGGAAGAAAAGTTATGACCAACCTAGATAGCATATTCAAAAGCAGAGATATTACTTTGCCAGCAAAGGTCCATCCAGTCAAGGCTATGGTTTTTCCAGTGGTCATGTATGGATGTGAGAGTTGGACTGTGAAGAAAGCTGAGCGCTGAAGAATTGATGCCTTTGAACTGTGGTGTTGGAGAAGACTCTTGAGAGTCCCTTGGACTGCAAGGAGATCCAACCAGTCCATCCTAAAGGAGATCAGTCTTGGGTGTTCATTGGAGGGACTGATGCTGAAGCTGAAACTCCAATATTTTGGCCACCTCATGTGAAGAGCTGACTCATTGGAAAAGACCCTGATGCTGGGAGGGACTGGGGGCAGGAAGAGAAGGGGATGACAGAGGATGAGATGGCTGGATGGCATCACCGACTTGATGGACATGAGTCTGAGTGAACTCCAGGAGTTGGTGATGGACAGGGAGGCCTGGCATGCTGTGATTCATGGGGTCGCAAAGAGTCGAACACGACTGAGCGACTGAAATGCACTGAACTGAACTGAAAGAGGACTTGGATTAGTTGTAAATGTATATTGCAAACTCAAGGAAATCACTAAAAAGCAGAAAAAAGAAGTATAATTGATAAGTTAAGAAAAGAGAGAAATCTGAATCATATAAAATGTTCGGCTAAAACCAGAAAAGATAGAAAAAGAGTCTAAGACAAGGAAACAAAACAAAGAACAAAAGCAACAAACAGAAAATGGTAATAAGTATAATATATGTTAATCCAACTACATTAATAACAGTTTTAAACATTAAGATTAGATACACCAATTAAAAGACAGAGATTGTCAAAGTGAGTAAAAAAAAAAATAAGACCTCAACTATATTTTATTCCACAAGATACCTACTTTATTTGTAAAAACACAGCTCAATTAAAAGTAAATGAATGAGGCAAGATACCAACTGGTATCACAGTTCTACATTACTCTTTCCTTCCAACCTTTCATCATGAATCTTAACCTCTACCTATATATGATCCCACTAAAGCAAGTAAATACAACAATCTTTAGACAAATTAATCGCCTTCTGTGACTATGCCCTATGAACCTCCTTGCCTAAATCTCCAAAACAGTAAATTAAGTTTTTTAATACGTTTCATTCAACAGCTTGGCCATCCTGTTCCCAAATACAACTCTATCCCCCAAAATACATATGCTAAGGATATTATTTTACCTCACATAATTTTCTTTTATCAAATAATATATGTTTGCTAGTACGTGACTAAAAATAAAGGGTCTGAAAAACAGAAGTGAAACTATTTCAGCATTGTAAAATGTTTGCAGTGATGTGAGCCAGATGATAATTTCTCTCTCGAACTTAGCTAAAATAACTGGCTTACCTGATATCATAGAGTTCAGAAGAAAAATCAGAGTATTATAGATAGCTTACTTCACTCATACACAATAGAGCTTCCCATAGGGGTTTCAAAAATTAGTTTTACTTCTATAAATAGTTTTTTTTAATAAGTTTTATTTTCATAGTGAGTGGAATTTTGTGTAATTATAGCTATACAAAAATACTAAATTAATTTGCTGGTTGAACTCTCAGAAAAGATAGAGTTACTTCAAATCTTCATTTATGTGCTTCAATTTTAAAATGGCTACATCTCAACAGATGCAGAAAAAGATTTCCATAAAATTCAACATCCATTTATGATGTTAAAAAGCTCTCCAGAAATTAGGCATAGTGGGAACATACCTCAACATAACAAAAGTCACATATGACAAACCCACAGCTAACATCATACTCAATGGTAAAAGCTGAAAGCAATTCCTCTAAGATCAGAAACAAGACAAGGACATCCACTCTTACCACTTTTATTCAACATAGTTTTGGAAGTGCCAGCCACAGTAATCTTAGAAGAAAAAGAAATAAAAGGAACCCAAGTTGGAAGAGAAGAAGTAAAACTGTCACAATTCCAGATTACATGATAATATACATAGAAAATCCTAAAGATGTTATCAGAAGATTACTAGAGCCCATCAATGAATTGGGTAGAGTTGCAGGATACAAAATTAATGCACAGAAATGTGTTGCATTTATATACAAATAATAATGAAAGATCAGAAAGAGAAATTAAGAAAACAATTTCATTAACCATCACATCAAAAAGAATACAATGCCTAGGAATAAACCTACCTAAGAAGGCAAAAGACTTTTACTCTGAGAACTATAAGGCACTGATGAACAAAACTGAAGATGACACAAGGAGATGGAAAGGAATACTGGTGTTTTTGGATTGAAAGAATCAATACTATTAAAGTAAATATACTACCCAAGGCAATCTACAGACTCAATGCAATCCCTACCAAATTACCAATGACATTTTTCACAGAACTAGAGCAAACTTTTAATTTGTATGGAAATACAAAGAATCCTAAATAGAAAAAACAATCTTGAGAATGAAAAATGGAGCTGGAGGAATTAGCTCCCTGACTTCAGACTACACTACAAAGCTACAGGAATCAAAACAGTATGGTACTGGCACAAAACCTGAAATATAGATCAATGGAACAATATGGAAATCCCAAAAATAAACCTATGTACCTATGGTAAATTCATCAACTACAAAGGAGGAAAGAATCCACAATGGAGAAAAGGAGGTCTTCAATAACTGGTGTTGGGAAAACTACATGTAGAAGACTGAAATTAGAAAATTCTCTAACACCATACACAAAAATAAGCTCAAATGGATTAAAGACTTAAATGTAAGACCAAATACTGTAAAAATAGAAGAAAACAAAGGCAGAACACTTTGACATAAATCACAGCAATATCTTTTTCAATCTATCTCCAAAAGTAATAAAAATAAAAACAAAAGTAATTAGCCTCCAATTAAAATAAATAAATTTATATTAAAAAATTATTTTCAAAAGTAAACAACTGAACCTACTTAAACTCAAAACTATTTACATAGCAAAGGAAATCATAAATAAAATGAAAAGAAAACCCACAGAATGGGAGAAAATATTTGCAAGTGAGGTGACAGACGATTAACCTCCAAAACATACAAACAGCCCATACAACTCAATAACAAAAAAAATCAAAGAATCAAATCAAAAAATGGGGAGAAAACCTAAACAGACATTTCTCCAAAGAAGACAAACAGATGTCCAAAAGGCACTTGAAAAAATGCTCAACATTGCTAATTACTAGAGAAACGCAAATCAAAACTACAATGCAGTACTACCTCATTTCAGTCAGAATGGTCATCACCAAAAAGTCTACAGATAATAAATGATGGAAATGGTAAAGAAAAAAAGGAGCCCTCTTGCACTGTTGGTGGGAATGTGAATTGGTACAGGCACTATAGAGAAGACTATCAGTTCAGTTCAGTTGCTCAGTCGTGTCTGACTCTTTGTGACCCCACGAATCACAGCACACCAGGCCTCCCTGTCCATCACCAAATCCAGGAGTTCACTCAGACTCACATCCATCGAGTCAGTGACGCCATCCAGCCATCTCATCCTCTGTCGTCCCCTTCTCCTCCTGCCCCCAATCCCTCCCAGCATCAGAGTCTTTTCCAGTGAGTCAACTCTTCGCATGAGGTGGCCAAAGTACTGGAGTTTCAGCTTTAGAATCATTCCTTCCAAAGAATTCCCAGGGCTGATCTCCTTTAGGATGGACTGGTTGGATCTCCTTGCAGTCCAAGGGACTCTCAAGAGTCTTCTCCAACACCACAGTTCAAAGGCATCAATTCTTCAGCGCTCAGCCTTCTTCACAGTCCAACTCTCACATGCATGCATGACCACAGGAAAAACCATAGCCTTGACTAGACGGACCTTAGTCGGCAAAGTAATGTCTCTGCTTTTGAATATGCTATCTAGGTTGGTCATAACTTTCCTTCTGAGGAGTAAGCGTCTTTTATTTTCATGGCTGCAGTCACCATCTGCAGTGATTCTGGAGCCCAAAAAAATAAAATCTGACACTGTTTCCACTGTTTCCCCATCTATTTCCCATGAAGTGATGGCACCAGATGCCATGATCTTCGTTTTCTGAATGTTGAGCTTTAAGCCAACTTTTTCACTTTCATCAAGAGGCTTTTTAGTTCCTCTTCACTTTCTGCCATAAGGGTGCTGTCATCTGCATATCTGAGGTTATTGATATTGCTCCTGGCAACCTTGATTCCAGCTTGTGTTTCTTCCAGTGTAGCATTTCTCATGATGTACTCTGCATAGAAGTTAAATAAGCAGGGTGACAATATACAGCCTTGATGTACTCCTTTTCCTATTTGGAACCAGTCTGTTGTTCCATGTCCAGTTCTAACTGTTGCTTCCTGACCTGCATAGAGGTTTCTCAAGAGGCAGGTCAGGTGGTCTGCTAATCCCATCTCTTTCAGAATTTTCCACAGTTTCTTGTGATCCACACAGTCAAAGGCTTTGGCATAGTCTAAAGCAGAAATAGATGTTTTTCTGGAACTCTCTTGCTTTATCCATGATCCAGCGGATGTTGGCAATTTGATCTCTGGTTCCTCTGCCTTTTCTAAAACCAGCTTGAACATCAGGAAGTTCAAGGTTCACATATTGCTGAAGCCTGGCTTGGAGAATTTTGAGCATTATTTTATTAGCGTGTGAGATGAGTGTAATTGTGCAGTAGTTTGAGCATTCTTTGGCATTGCCTTTCTTTGGGATTGGAATGAAAACTGACCTTTTCCAGTCCTGTGGCCACTGCTGAGTTGTCCACATTTGCTGGCATGTTGAGTACAGCACTTTCACAGCATCATCTTTCAGCATTTGAAACAGCTCAACTGGAATTCCATCACCTCCACTAGCTTTGTTCGTAGTGATGCTTTTTAAGGCCCACTTGACTTCACATTCCAGGAAGTCTGGCTCTAGATGAGTGATCACACCATTGTGATTATCTGGGTCGTGAAGATCTTTTTTATACAGTTCTTCTGTGTATTCTTGCCACCTCTTCTTAATATCTTCTGCTTCTGTTAGGTCCATACCATTTCTGTCCTTTATTGAGCCCATCTTTGCACGAAATGTTCCCTTGGTATCTCTAATTTTCTTGAAGAGATCGCTAGTCTTTCCCATTCTGTTCTTTTCCTCTATTTCTTTACACTGATCGCTGAAGAAGGCTTTATCTCTTCTTGCTATTCTCTCGAACTCTGCATTCAGATGCTTATATCTTTCATTTTCTCCTATGTTTTTCACCTCTCTTCTTTTCACAGCTGTTTGTAAGGCCTCCCCAGACAGCCATTTTGCTGTTTTGCATTTCTTTTCCATGGGGATGGTCTTGATTCCCGTCTCCTGTACAACATCACGAACCTCATTCCATAGTTCATCAGGCACTCTACCTATCAGATCTAGGCCCTTAAATCTATTTCTCACTTCCACTGTATAATCAGAAGGGATTTGATTTAGGTCATACCTGAATGGTCTAGTGGTTTTCCCTACTTTCTTCAATTTGAGTCTGAATTTGGTAAGAAGGAGTTCATGATCTGAGCCACAGTCAGCTCCTGGTCTTGTTTTTGTTGACTGTATAGAGCTTCTCCATCTTTAGCTGCAAAGAATATAATCAATCTGATTTTGGTGTTGACCATCTGGTGATGTCCATGTGTAGAGTCTTCTCTTGAGTTGTTGGAAGAGGGTGTTTGCTATGACCAGTGCATTTTCTTGGCAAAACTCTATTAGTCTTTGCCCTGCTTCATTCCACATTCCAAGGCCAAATTTGCCTGTTACTCCAGCTGTTTCTTGACTTCCTACTTTTGCATTCCAGTCCCCTATAATGAAAAGGACATCTTTTTTGGGTGTTAGTTCTAAAAGGTCTTGTAGGTCTTCATAGAATCGTTCAACTTCAGCTTCTTCAGTGTTGCTGGTTGGGGCATAGACTTGGATAACTGTGATATTGAATGGTTTGCCTTAGAGACGAACAGAGATCGTTCTGTTGTTTTTGAGACTGCATCCAAGTACTGCATTTTGGACTCTTTTGCTGACCATGATGGCTACTCCATTTCTTCTGAGGGATTCCTGCCCGCAGTAGTAGATATGATGGTCACCCAAGTTAAATTCACCCATTCCAGTCCATTTTAGTTCGCTGATTCCTAGAATGTCAATGTTCACTCTTGCCATCTCTTGTTTGACCACTTCCAATTTGCCTTGATTCATGGACCTGACATTCCAGGTTCCTATGCAATATTGCTCTTTACAGCATCGGACCTTGCTTCTATCACCAGTCACATCCACAGCTGGGTATTGTTTTTGGTTTGGCTCCATCCCTTCATTATTTCTGGAGTTATTTCTCCACTGATCTCCAGTAGCATATTGGGCACCTACTGACCTGGGGAGTTCCTCTTTCAGTATCCTATCATTTTGCTTTTTCATACTGTTCATGGGGTTCTCAAGGCAAGAATACTGAAGTGGTCTGCCATTCCCTTCTCCAGGGAGAAGAGTAGAGTATAGAATTTCCTTACAAAACTAAAAAGAGTTACCTGGCTGCCTGTCAGGGAGTATTTTATGGAGAAAATAGAATCTACATTATTTTCTCAAAATGGAGAGGAAAAGAAAACATGAATAAATGGAGAAATAGTGCAAATGAAAACAAAAAATTATCATACTTATTCATAATAATTGTACTAAACAATAGTTGTTGTCCAAAAATCATATAACAAACTCAAATCAATCAATATGGATTGTTGGCTTTTAATAAGAAAAGTTTCTCTCGTCTAAGTATTGAACCAGGCCTGCTTACCAAAAGCTACTTTAAAAGTAATAAATTGTTGAAAGATAAAAAGAAAAAAAAGCAGCCTCTAACAGCTGTCTGCTGGAGCTTGCCCTGTACTAACAGGTAGGCAGGCCATGGTGTTCTCCTGTTGAACATGAACAATTTCACAGAAAAACAACATCAAACAAGGCCACTCTATGAAGCGAGATAAAAACAAAACCACTGCAGAACCATGTCTTGGGATCAGATAAATATAAGAACATTGCACAAACCACACTAATGATTAAACATTCCCCTCATCTAGTTGGCATAAGCAACAGCTGCTTCTTTAGCAATTATGGCTTTATACCATTCCTCCTGCTTCCCGGATAAAAATTCTTAGGATTCAAATGACAGAAATGTCTCCAACTTTCTAACAACACTCAATTCATGCTTCTTTGAACTTTGCTAAAATCATCTAACACAAACACAAACTCTACAAAAAGACCTTCCTAATATCCTCTTACTGGAATATCTCATGTTTCCCTATAGTATGTAATCTCTTTGTTGTAATAAACCCAGATTTGTTTGACTATATGTATACAGTCTTTCGTTGATGGGCACAGGTACTGCATTTTCTTTTAAATATTCTAAAACCCAGCCTACACATTATTTTGACCAGTCTTTAGCCTGAAAATTGTCAGTATGGTACGGATATTATTGCTTAGTCACTAAGGGTATGTTCAACTCTTTTGCAGTCCCATGGACTGTAGCCTGCCAGGTTCCTCTGTCCATGGGATTTCCCAGGCAAGAATACTGGAGTGGCAAAGAGTCAGACACAACTAAGTGACTAACACTTTCACTTTGAAAGGACAGAAAAAAATAATTCATGAAAGAAGAAACTCAGCTGGATAATAAATATATGGAAAAATAATCAGTCACTATTAATCAAAAAATACAAATTAAAATAATTATAAATTCTATTTTTCATTACTGAATTGGAAAAATATTTTTAAATATCTAAAGCTGGTGACTATATTATTTAAATGGCAGTTATATGTTATAAAATGGGTTTAAATTGTCAAGTCCTTTTGGAAAGTAATCCAGCAAGAAATACAACCTATATATATAACCTAATTTACATATAAGTCTATATAACTCAACTATTTTACCTCAAGGAACCTAGTCTAAGGAAATAATATTAAATATGTTGAAAGTTTAATGCTCACAGACATTTGTAATACCATTATTAATAGAATGGAAAAACTGAAACAAGAATTTCCAATAATAAAGGAAGAGTGCATCCACTAGATAAGAGTTTTATAAACCCATTAAATTTATGTTAAGAAAAAATTCATTACAACATGAAGAAAATACTTATGCTTAATACTAAGCAAAAAAAATCCTAGTAAGTAGAATTCTACATAAGATCTGTAACACAAACCAAAATACCACTGAGAGACTGAACATACAATATGTGATGCTGGACCAAGTATGACATCAGACCTCTGGCCCAAACGCTCTGCCACAGTAAGCTCAGGAAACCTAACCACAATCCCTGCAGCATGATTCCAGGAAGCCAAACCACCATCTTTGTAACTATCAGCCCAGAACATTAAGATGTGGTCAGTGACTGCTGGGCTCCCTAATTCTTGTAGACCTCTCCTCCTAAGACTTCAAATTCAGTACTAACATGTCAAATATGATTCCTAAACCAATCACACAGGACACCCTGCTTACAGCTAGCCTGCCTCCATCTTCCCATGTCAACAGCCTCCAATAAGAGCCTACCTTATTGAGCCATAAAAGAAAGATTGAAACAATGCCATTTTCAGCAACCTGGATGGACCCAGAGATTACCATATTAAGTGAAGTAAGTTACACAGAGAAAGATGAGCATCATACAATATCACTTAAATGTGATATCTAAAAAAATGATACAAATGAACGTATTTACAAATCAGAAATAGACTCACAGACATAGCAAACTTATACTTACCAAAGGGAAGAGTGGAGGAGGGATAAATTAGGAGCTTGGGATTAACAGATACATACTACTATGAATAAAATAAACAACAAAGATCTGTATACCTGAAACTAATACAACATGGTAAATCAACTGTACTTCAATTTTTAAAAAAGCTTACCTGACGCCTACTCCTTTTTTTGCTATAAAGCTTTCCCCACTTTCTTGCTGGCCTTTGAGCCTTTCCAAAAGCAAGTAATGGTTGCTGACTCCCTTGCTATACAAGCTTTGAAAAAGCAGCCACTCTTCTCATTTGGGTGATAATTTAATTCCACATAACAAAAGACTAAGCAAAAAATACTGATATAAAATGAACCTCAAAAAATCACTATTCATCTGCATCTGAGTATTCAAAGTACAAATCTGAATGATTTAGAATTGTCTTTCTCTCTACCTTGTTGTATTTTCTCTTATGAGCATGTTTATATGTATAATGGAAACATAATTTTTCAATAAAAATATCTGATGGACTATTGCGTGCATCCATGCTAAGTCATTTTAGTTGTGTCCGACTCTTTGCAGCCCTCAGACTGTAGCCCTCCAGGCTCCTCTGTCCATGGGATTCTCCAGGCAAAAAATACTGGAGTGGGTTGCTGTGCCCTCCTCCAAGGGATCTTCCCAATACAGGGATCGAACCCACAGTTCTTATGTCTCCTGAATTGGCAGGTGGGTTTTTTACCGTTAGTGCCACCTGGGAAGCTGATGGATTGTTGAATTCAGTTCAGTTCAGTTGCTCAGTCGTGTCCGACTCTTTGCAACCCCATGAATCGCAGCACACCAGGCCTCCCTGTCCATCACCAACTCCCGGAGTTCACTCAGACTCACGTCCATCGAGTCAGGGATGCCATCCAGCCATCTCATCCTCTGTCGTCCCCTTCTCCTCCTGCCCCCAATCCCTCCCAGCATCAGAGTCTTTTCCAATGAGTCAACACTTCGCATGAGGTGGCCAAAGTATTGGAGTTTCAGCTTTAGCATCATTCCTTCCAAAGAAATCCCAGGGCTGATCTCCTTCAGAATGGACTGGTTGGATCTCCTTGCAGTCCAAGGGACTCTCAAGAGTCTTCTCCAACACCACAGTTCAAAAGTATCAATTCTTCGGCACTCAGCCTTCTTTACAGTCCAACTCTCACATCCATACATGACCACAGGAAAAACCATAGCCTTGACTAGACGGACCTTAGTTGGCAAAGTAATGTCTCTGCTTTTGAATATGCTATCTAGGTTGGTCATAACTTTCCTTCTGAGGAGTAAGCGTCTTTTAATTTCATGGCTGCTTACTCAGCAATAAAAAAGAGACAAATAGCTGTTAGATTCAACAGACATATAACAAAAACATTATGCTGCATGAAAGAAGATACACACACACACAAATATACACACACAATATATGCTATATGATTCTACTTATATGAAAGTCAAAAACAGGCAAAACTAAGCTACAGTGACAAAAGTTCAGAATTTGTTGCTTTTCGAAAGCAGTGAGAGTGAGCAACTGACTGGACAGGGGCAAGAAGAAATTTTAGAGAAAATTTAATAAGATATCCAATACATATTTTGACTGATGGTTACGCAAGTAGATATATCTGAAAACTCACTGAAGTGAGCACTTAAAATCTGTGAATTTTATGATGTTTAAATTATATGTCAAATTATTCTTTCCCTGCTCTTTCCTATGTTGCTTTCA
This sequence comes from Oryx dammah, assembly GCF_014754425.2. Lineage (NCBI taxonomy): Eukaryota > Metazoa > Chordata > Mammalia > Artiodactyla > Bovidae > Oryx > Oryx dammah. The sequence goes on from NW_024070186.1 coordinate 91,016,330, forward strand.
ACTATCAAGTGTTCTTCTTGTAGCAACCTATCCTCTCTGTATTTACCCTTTTCAAAATTTCTTAAACCTACAGTTCTTCTCAGGATAAAATACATGGACATATGAAAAAAATGTTTAAATAAAAAAATTTATGATAAATGTATAAACCTGCTTTGTTATAAAGATAGAAATTAGGTTAGTTATCAAATAGCATGATTTGAAAATTCTTTGAGGATTACACTAAGCATACAAGTTTAAATACTTTTCAATAGAATATTGATAAATAAAAGAGAATCTGTGACTTTTAGTATATTAATAGTGGCAATAAAACTATTAGACTTGTTAGGAGAATGAAAATTGTGGCCAAAAAATATGCTTTAAACATTTTCCAAGTTCTTTCATTTTAGAATAAGAGACCTTTTAGCCAAGAGAATAGAAACAGAGAGTAAACACATTAAAAATGATACAAAAATACAAATAAAGAGGAAGAAACAATAAAGAGGGAAGAAACAAAGAATTTCAGCCATTTTTTAAAATTTTCATTAATAAAGAATAAAAGAAGTTTCATAAAAGTTACAGAAAATGAAATACACATGATGCAAATCCTTAATCACATAAAAATATAAATGGTTCATGTAGTGTGTAGTAGTCTTGCAAACTCATTCTAAAAAGATGATGGCCCAGTTTAAAAGTGCCTAATATAGTTATACATAATACAGACTTTCAATAAGTAAGTATATAATAAGTACATGAATTCACCTGATGCCTAGTCTAATACCCAATACTGTGTCAAAACAAAAGAGTACTAAATATTGATCAGTTTGAAATGTAGAGACATATCAAATCACTATGTTGCATAATAGGAACTGATCTAGTGTTGTAGGTCAATTATACTTCAAGAACAAATGAACAAAAAACTCACAGAAAAAGAGATCAGATTTGTGGTTACTAGATGTGGCTGGGGGTAGGGGGTTAGGTGCTGGATAAAATCAAAAGGTACAAACCTCTGGTTACAAAATAAATAAGTACCAGGTATGTAATGTACAACATGATAAATATAATTAACACTGCTGATTACATATTAAAGTTATTAAGAGTAAATCCTACAAGTTTTTATCACAAGAAAAAATTTTTTCTTTAATTATGTACCTATATGAGATCGACCCTGTGGACTGTAGCCTACCAGGCTCCTCTGTCCATGGGGTTCTCCAGGCAAGAATACTGGAGTGGGTTGCCATTTCCTTCTCCAGGGGATCTTCCTGACCCAGGGATCAAACCCAGGTCTCCCGTGTTGCAGGCAGATGCTTTAACCTCTGAGCCACCAGGGAAGCCCTATGCAATGATAGATGTACATAAACTTGTGATCATCACTTAATGATGAATGCATATCAAATCACTATGTTGTACACCTTAAATTTTACACTGCTGTATGTCATTATATGTCAATAAAATCAGGATTTTAAAAAGGGTACTGAGTATTACCTCAAGTAGCAAAGGAACTTTGGTTAAGACAGAACTGGAAAAAAGCAAAAAAAGATCCAATAATAAACTACTAAGAGACTTTCAGATTATATAAGTAACCAGTAACAGTGTACAAATTATTTATAAATGGATTTCTCAATATCAAAGTATGTTCCTCATCAGTATTCTGATTCTCTTCTTACTGCCCTCTGATATCCTATAATGTAGTAGAAATCTACATTAACACACCTGACCAATCTACTTTCAGCTTCTTGCTATAATATTCTAAGTATACAGAGTGAGTCCTTGCAAATACTTTCTTTTTTTCACTTGTCTTTTAAATATTCACTTAAGTGGATGCTTGTAACTGGATCCCATCCCTCCAGTAACTAATTTCATAGATAAAAATTAAAACCATTGAGTGCAACCTAAAGAATCTACTCCACTCTTATTACTTTGATATATCCTATGTCTTTTATACTTTCCTCTTTTCTAATATTCTCAGGGAAATACACCCAACAGTAGCAACACAAGGTATGAACAGTTCAGGCTAATTTAAAATACTTCCCTGGTGGGCTTCCCTGGTGGCTCAGCTGGTAATGAACCCGCCTGCGATGCATGAGACCTGGGTTCAATTCCTGGGTTAGGAAGATCTCCTGGAGAAGGGAATGGTTACCAACTCCAGCATTCTGGCCTGGAGAAGAATTCCATGGACTGTATAGTCCATGGGGTCACAAAGAGTTGGACACGACTGATTTAAACTATTATTTTTCCAACTCCTTAAAAGATGTGACCATCTCTAGAAAATAACTTTTAAAGTCTACTTTTCATCTTGCGGTACACTGCACAGCCCACTCACTTCCTCACATATAGTCATCCAGTTCAGAAATGAATCAAAGAGCCTATATTCAACAACACACACGAAAGCACAGGCTAGCAGATCTCAAAACAAAATGTAACATGACACAAACTGAACTAAAGATGAGTTCAGGTCAGATGAAAATGAAATGTGAATCTTGTTTGGATCCCAAGACATGTACATATTGCTGTATTTAAAATGGATGACCAACAGGGACCTACTCTTTAGCACAGGGGACTCTACTTAATGTTATGTGGCAGCCTGGATGGGAGAGTTTGGGAGAGAACGGATACATGTATGTGTATGAGTGAGTCACTGTGCTGTCCACCTGAAACTATCACAACACTGTTAATCAGCTATACTCCAAAGCAAAGTAAAAATTAAAAAAAAAAATGATACTATGGGACAATCTAGGGCTTTCCCAATAGCTCAGTTGGTAAAGAATCCGCGTGCAATGCAGGAGACCCTGGTTTGATTCTTGGATCAGGACAATCCTCTGGAGAAGGGATAGGCTACCCACTCCAGTATTCTTGGGCTTCCCTTGTGGCTCAGCTGGCAAGGAAACCACCTGCAATGCGGGAGATCTGGTTTTGATCCCTGGGTTGGGAAGAAGGGAACAGCTACCCACTCTGGCCTGGAGAATTCCATGGACTGTATAGTCCATGGGGTAGCAATGAGTCAGACACAACTGGTACTATGATACTATGGAACAACCTAGGAAATTTAAACATTAACTGCATATTAGATTATAAAAAGAAATTTTGTTCATGTTTTTAGATGTGACAATGGTTGGGGTGTCTATTTTTTTAAGGTGGGAGTCTTTATCTGATATCTGAAGTTTTTTAGATATTCAATAAAAAGGTGTAACATGTGGGGTCTGTGAAATGGTAAGTGAAGATTTACAAAAATTGTTGAAGCCAAAAGTTTATTATAATACTGTCTGTTCTTGTTATTATGTTTTTCATAAAATAACAAAAACAAAAGGTAGGTGAAAGTAAAGAGCATCTTTGTAATAGGCAGAATAATGGTTCCTGAAAGAACTTATGAATATATTAGGTTATATGGCAAAGAGGAGTAAAGGGTTGCAGATGATATGAAGGCTGCTAATCAATGGACCTCAAGATTGGGAAATTAACCTGGATTATCCTATGGGACCAATGTAATCACAAGTGTCTTAAAACATAGAAGAGGAAAGCAGAAAAGTTAAGAGTCAAAGGATGCAATGTGAGAAAGATTCAATTTTGAAGATAGAAGGCTTTGAAGATAGAAGGGGGCCATCAGTCAAGGAATTGTGAATAGCCTATAAAAGCTGGAAAAGAAAACACTCTCCTAGGCCCTCCAGAAAGAAATGCAGTCCTGCCAATGACTGGATGTTAGGCCAGTGACACCTATTTCTAACTTCTAACCTCCTGAATTATAAGATAATAAATTTGTGCTGTTCTAAGCCATTAGTTTTTGGTAATTTGTTGAAGCCAAAATAAGAAACTAATACAATCTTCTAGCAGACCCACAGATTTTTATATGGAGATAAAGCATAAAGTTTACTGAGAATTCAAATGAAATATGTATTTGCCTCAAGTAAAGAAAAATTTCCAACTCAGACCCCTTACTATCTTTTTCTGGTTTAAATAATTTTTTATTGCTCAGTATATTTCTTTCTCTTGTGTCTTATTTTGTTTATTTTTTAGAAACTATAAATTCGAGTTTAGGGAAGCTTGCCTTTGTCTTGAAAAACAAAACAACAAAGCTTTTATATCATTTGCTAACCGGGTTTTAAGAGTGAGATGGGAATTATCTTGTAAGAGTAATATCTATACCATGAATGATGGAGGTCTAAGTCTAGTGATAAAAGGAGACAACAGCATTGTTGACAAAATAATAATCTGCTGGTGACATTTGTGGAAAATAAGCCCTTGCAAATTTCTAAACTCTGTTAGAAAGATACCCTTATTATCTTTTTTATTTTTTTACTTTACAATACTGTATTGGTTTTGCCATACATTGACATGAATCCACCACAGGTGTACATGAGTTCCCAACCCTGAACCCCCCTCCCATCACCCTCCCCATATCATCTCTCTGGGTCATCCCAGTGCACCAGCCCCAAGCATCCTGTATCCCGTATCGAACCTAGACTAGCGATTCATTTCTTACATGATAGTATACATGTTTCAATGCCATTCTCCCAAATCATCCCACCCTCTCCCTCTCCCACAGAGTCCTTAGAAAGATACCCTTATTATCTTAAAGGGCAGGTTCTTTTACCTATGCTACTTTCCCCTTTCTGGTAGCCTCAATTTCTTCCGTGGGTCAACTGCATTACCCATCCCCCACAATATACCAAAATGCTACCAAAATCGACCATCTCTACTACTTTCCCAACACTTTTCTCTTATTTAAAACCAATTTACACACTTAATCTTAAAATTACTGATTCTATCAATTCTATTTTCTATTATCACGTGATCTTAATTCTATCCATCATCTTACTATAAATATCTTTGCCCTAATCAACTTTCTCCTGGTCTAATTCAGCTGTCTCTTGGTACTTCTGACTTGTTTGTTGTTTTTCATTTCTTCTGTTTCCACCATCCTTCATCTCTCTGCAATGCTAAGACATCCTTGAAGTTCTCTTTCTTAATATTCTTTCTAAAGAAAGTTTTCAGATTATCTGTCTCTACTTTTGAGTTTTCCTCATATCATTGTGCTAAGTTCTCTCACCTCTTTTGCTAGCCTTACATTTCCATCTACTTAAATGTTTACAATCAGTAAATATTTCCCCCAGACACAATCTAACTTCTCAATTTACTGTACTACTTACTTTCAACCTTTTTTAGTTTGAAGACTTAAAGACAGGTCTTTAGTCAATTTACAGTGAACAAATCAGACTGAACATTAAGCCATCCAATCAATTTTCTTGATCGCCTAATTTATTGTCTTCATTTAAGTAAAGTACCAGATTTCTAATGTGACTGAAATGTACAGGTGATTAATAGAGCAGGAAAACTGAAAAAACATAACAATTTTCTCTGGCTACTCTTTAAATCTACATTTAAAACCCCATTATTTGTTGCTTTTATGCTACTTCCAATTCAAGAGATATACTTACTGTACATACATAATCCAGTTATAAGATGCTACTAAAATTAATACATTAAATACTACATATTTTAATTAAAATTCATTATATTGATTATGTATCATCATTACATAATATATTCAAATTCATTCTCTATACCATTAATAACAATTGGTATATCTGGGCCTTCAATAGAACTAAAATCATACTCTTCTTCCTAATATTTTACGTAAGTCCAGAAAGTATCACGAGTGATTTCTCTGATACATCAACCAAAACACTATTTCACTCATTATAGTCAGCTGGTTGAGAATGATTTATGTCCTAACCATTTTTAACTCTGTATAATAAATATCTTTGGAATAATTAAACTTGTCAAAATACCTTCTTGTTGTATTCCTTCAGTGACTATGAATGCTCCATTTAATCAAGCCTCTGTACAGGTAGGCTTATTATGCACTTTTTAGAGGTTTTATATTCTGTTCTTTACAACTACCTTCTATAAATTCTTTAAATACAATTTTCTTTATTTCTAAAACTTAATCACTTTTCAGGATTGGGAACTCATGTACACCTGTGGCAGACTCATGTCAATGTATGGCAAAACCAATACAGTATTGTAAAACAAAATAAAGTAAAAATTAAAATTAAAAAAAATATATGCTTAAAACATATTTTTAAATAAAAACACTTGTGTTTAACACACATTAAAAGATTAGCCCTTTAAATATTAAAAATAATCAAGAAAAGTTACCTTTTTAAAATTAAAAAAGGACCCTTGCTATATATAAGATCTTTTATAAAAGATACTTATTTTGACAATTAAGTAGGAAAAACCTCAATTTAAAAAGCGTTTAAAACAGGGCTTCTACTTGAAACTTTTAACAGATGTAGTCAAAGTTATTGCTATTAAACTACTATGTATATGGTTCATAGAACTATATTGTAGGAAACCAATATAATCGTTCTATCATTACAAGTAAACTATGAAACTATGATTTTTCACAGGCACATCTTCAAGTGAAGGCAGAAGTTCAGTTCAGTTCAGTTCTATAGAAATGCACTAACCTTCAAGAAATAGGAATTTGGTTTAATCACTACTGATAATCCTAAGTCAGAAACTATATAAGATTTTAAATTAGTTCTATATTGAGATATACACAAAGCATTACACCTCTGTTTTTAAGTACATAAGAACTGCCATACTAAATGAGACCAACAGCCCAATTTGCTGACAATATACTAGCACCAAAAGACGTTTTGTGAGAAAACATAATTGTTCTCTATGGTAACCTAAAAAATTTGTAATCATATTTCCTACAAATCTATAATCCCTTACTTGAGCTTGCCCCTGCACTCTTATGCTCCCAGGATAGGCAAAGTAGAGAGTTTCAGTTCAGTTCAGTCACTCAGTCATGTCCGACTCTTTGCGACCCCATGAATCGCAGCACGCCAGGCCTCCCTGTCCATCACCAACTCCCAGAGTTCACTCAGACTCACGTCCATCGAGTCAGTGATGCCATCCAGCCATCTCATCTTCTGTTGTCCCCTTCTCCTCCTGCCCCCAATCCCTCCCAGCATCAAAGACTTTTCCAATGAGTCAACTCTTCGCATGAGGTGGCCAAAGTACTGGAGTTTCAGCTTTAGCATCATTCCTTCCAAAGAAATCCCAGGGCTGATCTCCTTCAGAATGGACTGGTTGGATCTCCTTGCAGTCCAAGGGACTCTCAAGAGTCTTCTCCAACACCACAGTTCAAAAGCATCAATTCTTCGGTGCTCAGCCTTCTTCACAGTCCAACTTTCACATCCATACATGACTACTGGAAAAACCATAGCCTTGACTAGACGGACCTTAGTTGGCAAAGTAGAGAGTTTAGACCACTGAAATAGCTTGGCTTTGGTTTTCCAGTTCTTAAAATTAATTTATTTTAATTATATTTGGCTCTTAAATTTGTTAACATCTCAATCCCAACAAGAGTGCTTAATTTATCTGGTTTGCCTCCATTACTATTCTTAAAGTTGCCTATTTGCTACTTTCCATTGTGGTGACAGGAGCTTGAAGTCTTTGTCAGATGCTTTATCCATAATAAATGATCTTGCAGTGTCAACTGTACTACCTTTTATTCTACCCATTTATAAGTATAGAATGAGACAAGTCCACACATCTCAGACAATCTTGTATAGTTCCTTGAATGAATGAAAACTGCAGAAACAGGGAACAATAATCATGGACTGTGCCAACTTCAGTTACAGACCCTCCAAAGTAAATATATTAAATTAGAAGAATATGGAGACAATGAAAAACCTCGAAAAAAGATAGCTAGGCAATTAATCTCCTTTCAGCTTTTCAAGGTCCTGGAAAACCCAACTCTCCACAGTCCATGACTATGTTTCTGACCTTACACTTGTTTCTCTGGGAAGATCTGATATCACATCTGGTATGACGATCATGATTACAATCCATTCCCATGTAAGAAGTTACACTAGTTATCTGTATGTTGGCTCTCACACCATGGCCATTTATAAAATCAACTTATAAATGTTGATGAAGAGTGAGTTGGCTAATTTAAGAATTTATTCAAACTTTAGGGATTATGCCATCTGTTTCTAGTGATATATTTATTTTTGTCTATTTTGTTAATTAGGTCTAGAACACCCCATGTGTTTGTCACTGTCAATCTAATACTTCTAAATTGTTCCCCTAAAAAGATCGTTTGGAAACAAAAATAAAAACTTAAATAAATTTAACTGAATCTTTCTACAATCTTCTTTTCCATATCTTTCTAAAAAATATGTACCATGTTCCTAAAGCGGTGTCACTCTTTTGCTCAATGGCTTCCTTGTGTTTATGTAATATAAGATGTATTTAGTAAAAGTAGTTTCCAAAAAAATTGTTCAAAATATCTAGTTTTCTCTTAATACATCACTCTATGAGATTCCTAGTTTTCATTCATTCATTCAACAATTATTTGATTGCCTTCTATGTGGCAGGCTCTGTTCTATGAATTAGTGAGACAGTTGTGAACAAAATAAAGCCCTGTCCTCATGGAGTTATATTATAATAGGCGAAGCAAAAATCAAGCAAGTAAACATAATTCAATAACAGTTAGTTGTAAGTGTTATCAAGAAAACATAATCAGGATAAGGGTAGAGAGCAAAGGTGATGAGCAGTGGTCAGTGAAGATCTCCCTGAGAAGTTAACAACTGAACCAAGAACTGAATGATATAAAGGCAACAAGTAACGTAATTATTTGGGGGTGGGGGGGAAAGTGTTCATGTAAAGGAAACGGCAAATGCAAAAAGCCCTGAGACAGGAACATTTTTGAGAAACAGTAAGAAAGCAAGTATAGCTAGTGCAGAGTAAGTAACAGAAAACAGTTGAAAATGATGTCTATCTGGGGTCAGATCATTTAGAGCTTTATAAGACATAACAGGAGAAGGCAATGGCACCCCACTCCAGTACTCTTCCCTGGAAAATCCCATGGACGGAGGAGCCTGGTGGGCTGCAGTCCCTGGGGTCGCTGCGAGTTGGACATGACTGAGCGGCTTCGCTTTCACTTTTCACTTTCATTCATTGGAGAAGGAAATGGCAACCCACTCCAGTATTGCCTGGAGAATCCCAGGGACAGGGAAACCTGGTGCACTGCCGTCTATGGGGTCGCACAGAGTTGGACACAACTGAAGCGAGTTAGCAGCAGCAGCAGCAGCAAGACATAACAGAACTTCTGATTTTATTTTTAAGAGAAATGAAAAACCATTGAAAAATTCTGAGCAAGAATGGCATGATATGATTTAAATTTTTAAAGGATTCTTCTACCTATTATGAGACTGTGGTGAGGCCCCAGTGAAAGCAGGGGAATCTCTTTTAAGAAACTCTTAAAAGAAACTCTTTTAAGGCAATAAAATAGTAGTCCAAGCAAGAGAAGAGACATGCTCAGATTTGGGAAGTACTTTTAAGGGAGAGGCAACAGAATAATCTCTACCTTCTCAAAGTCTCTATGTTTCCTGAGGAATTAATTATGTTGCCTATTCTAATAAGTGAGAAAAATAAAGCAGAAAAAGTACTGGGTTTGAGGATGAAAAATCAGAGCATTAAACTTAGCTATGTCTCTTACCAACTTTGGAGAGGTAAATTCTCTGGTCTCAGATATCTTCTCAGTAAAAGAAAAATATAATACTTCCATTGATGTCTTTACAGGACTGTTATGAAGGTTAAATGGGGTATCTTACAGATGAAGCTTTCTAATTTTAATTTAACCAACTTGCTAGATTAACAAACACTTTCCATTCTCTTTGTAAAACACAGGTTGATATTAATGGTTCATTAAATGTTCAAAACTACTAAACTCTGTAGCTAGAATACTCACACTCTCCTGCTCCCAGACTAACTAGGTATGGGCCATGTAACTGTAGGGATGAACATAAAATGAATCTAGAAAAAATACATACACATATTTGTTCATCTATACTTTGTATATACTTCCGTATATATATATATATATATATATATATATATCACCTAGATCATACACACAAGTATAAACTGCTTACTGAAATACGTATATGTCTCTCTGTGTGTGTATATATATCATCTGACACTTAAATTTCCTCTGAAAGCATAAATATCCTTATTCTATTTTAAACAAACAAAAACTGAAAATTGCACATAATGAATTTGGGATGATTTATGAATAAGAAGTCCACACAGAATTTCAATCAGAGAATCAGTATGCAACAGAAAAATCTTGATTGGTTATCAGGTGCTTTGTAAATTGATGCATATTTAAATGTTTTCAGTTTAAATGTTTAAGATATATATCATTATCAATGACTTTATGCTTCAATCTCCCTTCAATTAATCAACGAACCATGGATATGCTACTTCATTCATAAAGTACATCAAGTGCCTACTATACTGATTCTCAATATTGACTGTGCATCAGAATCTCCTGTGGGTACTTTTTAAAAGATATAAGTGCCAAGGCCCCATCCCTAGAAACTGATTTTCTAGGACTAGGGTAGAGCTAGAAATCTTTCTTTTAGGCAGAGTTGAGAACCACTGCCCTAAAAGGTAGTGAGCACCCTAACAATGAGAAGAAAATAAAATATAATTGTTTCCCAAAGAGTTCATAGTATAATAGTGTCAAAAGTCTTTTTAAAACACAATAAGTTGCTAAATTCACATCATGGCAGATGCTACAGGAAAAGAGAGACATGAGGAGAAACCCTAACTCTGTCTGGGGTAGGTAGATGAGGAAGGCAGTGGTCAGAGTTGGTTTCATATAAATGGTGTTTGAACAATGAAGTAATGAAAGGTAACTGAAATTCTCCAATTATATTAAAGCTGGAAGAGATATTCTAATCAGAAGCAGTGAGCTAAGAAAAGGCATTGAGATATGAGAAAATAATGGTGCTTTCTGAGAATGCAGTATATCTAGGGCATCAAGGAAACAAGGATGGAAACGTAAACACATTCCCCTTCCAAAAGGAACTATATCAAGTTAAATAGTTTGAAGTTTAGTGTACAGAGCAGTAGTTTCAAACTGTTTTCATGGAATTCAAGTTCAGAAAAGGCAGTTCAATATTTCAAAAAGGCCATACAAATATCTGAACAACACCAGGTATTCAAATGCATACACACTGAACTTAAAACAGATTGCAGTAAACCAATGCATTAACCTGCTTTTTGCTGACCTTGAACCAAAATTTCTTCCGCCATTTGTTTCTGAACCTCTTAGAGATGTGTCACTGATTATAAAGCCTGTATTTTTATAAGGCTAGCAAATGTCCTACTACCTGCCTATGCATAATATCATACAACAAAACCAAATATAAAAAACAAAGACTTCTGTTTGTAGATCACCAACTGCTCCAGGGAAACCAACATAGAATTTTTAGCAGGATAATGACATAAATAACATTATAATTCAGAAATAACCATTATAACAAAATGAATTGGAATAGGGTAAAACATGAGGTGAGAAGATCAGTTAGGAAGTGACTTCAAGAGACCAAGCAAGAAAATATGATAGAATAAACAAGTATTGAAGATGATGTAAAGGGAATAATGGAAATACTAAAAAAATAGAATATGATTTGAAGACCAATCAAATAATGGAAAAAAAGATGGTTTTCAAAAGAGCAGATTCATACTTTAATTTTAGCCATACTGAAAAGACAGAAGTACTTAGAAGGTACCAACTGTGTAGTACTCAGAAATGAATATCTTTTATACATTTAATCAGTGAGTTCAAATTAATTCCCCATTTTAGCAACAGTCTTAATTTTGGGATATCTTTAATCCATCTTTATATATTTTGTTACAGTCCAGAAAACCTAAAATCATGGAACCACTTTTTAAAATTAACTATATTCCTATCTAAGAATGTCACAGCACTTTCCCCACTTGGTGAAATTTCAATACTATTAATGTTCAGCACACATAGCTATCTATCCTTATAATTTCTTTGAATATTATTACTTAATATTTTATAGCCCACTGGTTATAGTCATTCTATCAAGAACAAGGTGATTTTAAAACTTTAACAATAATATAAATGTGTGTTTCATTGCCTCTTCCAACTTATACATTGCCTTCACCTAATCATCTTGTTTGATCTTCCCAATCCTTTCAGGTAAGAAGAGCAGAAATACTTACAAAAGCCCTATTACCATACTACAGATGAGAAATTCAAGTCACAAGGAGATAAATGTCTTACCAAAAATTATATGGCTGACAAGTGACAGAGCTTTAAATAAAATACAAATTTTCTGATTCCTAGGTCGGTGTTCTTCCCACCATGCCATATGTTTTTTTTAAATAATACATATTTAACTTTTGCCACTTTGCATGACTATCTCTTGCCTACATAAATAAGTAGGTGATTATCTGTCCTATTTTCCTCTCTTGCTTTCCCCTAAAACCTTATCTACCAGCTCTATAACCTCAAGAGTCCAGTGCCATTCTGTTTCAGAAGTTTATCTTTTCTATATCAATTTTAACTCTACTAAAACTCTCCTGCATTACTATCACATTCATGAACTGAGACACTTAGGCAATTGTTTTCAGAATCTTGGAACAGTAATAGTAATACATCAAAGATTAGAGAATCTGGGCATAATTCCCCAGCCTAGCAGTTTAAATCTGGCCTTTAGGGCCCTTTCACATATTTGTCTCATTAAGCTCCTCCCTTATTTGACAAAATATCTATTATTTTAAAGTAAGGATAAAATTGTACACAACTTTGTATAAAACTGTACTGTATACAAATTTCACAGAGCAGGTTAGGACTAAATCTGTGTTTAACCTAATTCTAAATAAATTCACTTTTAGTGACCCTACTGGCAACACAGACTAAGACAATAATTGAAACTTACCCCATTACACATGATTTGTTTACTACACATAATTTGTTTACTACAAAAACAATTTTAATAATTTCAAAAAAATTTGTGTTGAATTACTCAAAAAAGTAATACTTAACTTCTATGATTTCAAAAATTTACTATTTCTTCTCATGCATACAAATGACTTGGTAACTTTTTTATTGAACATAAAAAGTCAAAAGCACACTTCTAAGCTACCTCCTAAAAACTAAAAAACAATAAAAATTATAAATCCCCTTATGTCAGAAAATAAAACAATTACTTCTATATATGAACACAATGCTTGTTTTGTAAATTCTCCACCCTCCCCATCAGAAACTCTTTTGCTTATTAGCTCAATATTAAAGTATAATTACTTAAAACGTTTCCTCACTAAACAATAACACAATCTATTTTTGAGTTCCTATAAGTATTAAGCCCATAGCATTTGTTTATTAAGAATTTAAGAATCTAGGTATGTTTTTATTCAGAATTTTAAACACTGCCTTCAGATCTTTTAATGGATGTATTCATCTAGCTCTTATCTTTTCAATTCTAGCAATATCTTAATAGCTTTAATCCTTTTATACTGAACAGTAAAATTAGTTTCTCTGAGTGACAACACTGAATTAACTATTTATACATAAATATTAAATTTAAAAGTATTCCAAGACTGAATCGTAATATTATCTTGCATATTCTACTGGTAATATTTGCTTATTAATACTTCCTTAAACTATAATTGCTTTTCAAGTTGATGCCTGGAATATCTTAATACAAACTGACTTACCCACAAGATTCTCTGCACCAGACTCTCTGATACCAGCATCTGAACAATTTCCAGCCCTTAGAGGGTGTGTTTTAATTCTTTCCTCACAGCAGTAAAATAAAGAATAAGCTTTAAGCCAATTCAAAACTTACCTTACAAATCTGGAAATAGTCTGAAGTCAAGGTTTCCTGAATCTCCTCTCTGAGAATCGCTGCAGTCCCTGCCGGATGTGTGGAACCACTTCCAGCCCCGCCACCACTGTTACTGCCGCTGCTGCTGCCACTGCCAGGGGATGAGGCCGTTAAGCCATCCAAAACTTTTCGGAAATTAAACTTCTTCATTTTAAAAACTGTGGAGAAATTCAAAGGAAAGGGGGACTTAATACATGGAATTATACATGGGGAAAAGTGTTTAGCTTTTTTTCATCAGTCATGGCACTTGCCAGTCCTCATTTTTACATGAGTTTTTTAAAAAGGAGAGGGGGAATCAATCAAATTTTAATTATATAAAGCATATCCTTCAAAAATATAAAACACAAACTCCAAGAGCACCAGTATTTCCTCCTCACACAGCAAATTTTCAAGGGCTTTATCCCCAGCTGTAGCTACGCTTTATCAGCACCGAGGTAAAAATAAAAGGCAGTGTCATCATCGTCATTAGCATTATATCATCATTATTATACAATCAAACCAGAGTCCCACAAACCAAGAATCTCTTTCTTAAAGGCGGGCTTTCCTCCTGAAGGTTGAGCTCAGAGTATTTTTATTTTCAAAAAAAAATGGTGGTGGAAGGGAGCTAGTATTTATTCTGCCACCACCTTCGGGGGTCTCCCCCAGCATCTTCAACGCTCGCTTTTTCTCAATAGGAAAAGAGACGTGGGGGGGGGGGCTTTTTCTATCTCTCACTCAGAACAGCCGTACCCCCAAACACCTGCAGGTGATCCACAGCAACAGCCGACGGGAGCGAGCTGCTGCGCCGACTACCTCCGCTTCTCCCTCCGCCTCCCCCCTCCCCTCTTCCCCCTCCACCCCTCCTCGCCCCGCTCTGCCTGCAGCGGGAGCCGCGCCAACCCGCGCGTCCGCTCTCCAGCAGCACGGCAGCGGCTCTTGGGGGTCGTAAGGCAGAGGCGACGACGGTTGCGTCCAAGTCTTGCCTTAGCCGACGGGGCGAGAAAAGCTGCCGCTCCCGCTGTCCCTCCCCAGGCCGAGCGCCTAGGCGCGGGGCTCTAGCCCGCGGGCGCGCGAACACACAAACACCCTCACGCAGACCTACGCGCCCGGGCGCTCACGCGCACAGACACACACACAGGTGCGAGGGAGCCGCGGCTGGACGGCGGCGTCGGCGTCCCAAGGGGATGACTATCTGACTCCCGACTTAGGCACCTTCCTCAGTCGCCGCTAGCCGACTGACAGCCCGGAAAGCTGGGATTCGGAGGGAAGCCGGCTTGCAGGCGTCCGACCGGCCCGGCTCCGGCCGCTTCTCCAGTCCCTCTGGTAGCGGCTCCTGGCGCTCTCCGAGGTCCTAACGGGGCAGGCAGGCAGGCAGGCTCCACCGCAAGCTCCGCCCTCCCGCCGTGGGAGGCAAGCCCCGCCCCCGAGCCCCCGCCCTCTCTCTTGCCCGGCTCCTCCTTCCCGGGCCGCAAGGGGCCCGAGAAAAGGGCGGAGAGCTCCGCTACGTCAATGAGCGGAAGCAGCCTCGGCTCCAATCCTGGGCTCCAAAGGGCCAAGTTCCGCGGTCCAGAGGCGAGGAAGAAATTTGTGGATAGGTCGAAGGAAGAGCCAATGAAAGGGGGAGGGGAAAATTTAGAAAGGCCGGTGAAGTATTTGATTGACAGCGGTATTGGCCAGTATGCAAGGGGGCCGTGCTTTGGGGGCTGTAATTGGCGCTACCTGTTGAAGGACGCAGGTATGAATCAATAGAATGCCAGGAAGCGTGCGAACTTGAGCGCCTTCAGGGCTGCAGGAGGGCTTATCCTACGTCTGACTCTGGACAATACTGCGAACTGGGCAACTACTTTGCAGTTTATCACTTCTGAGCCTCTTTCTGCTCTCCGGGTTCATCTGCTTGTCGCCCCTCACTGCTATGCAACTTGTATACTTGCTTAACAGGTCACATCTGCCAAATGGAATTTCATTGCTATAGTTACAGAATTTATACTAATAAATAAATATTAGGAAAGATCCTAAGGAAAGAATCGTTCACGTTGTTCCAATATATACACTGGCTTTTCCTCCCATTTTCATATATACGAAAAAAAAATTAAGAAACATTTTTCTCAATTAGTAAACCATGTCCAGAATACATTTTAAGCTTTTTCTATGAGTCACAGTAATCATTTTGAAAGATGCACTATTCAGTGCAGGGTTTTGTTTTTGTTTTTGTTTTTTAAACCAGCATCAGAATAGTTCTGAGCCCTAACCTGCTACTGAATTGGGGGAATTTGGGACCTCGATTTCTTCATCTCTGAAAATGAGGGCAGCGCAGAGGATCGTAGCCAGTTGTAGTCTATAATCTGGGCAATGCAACAGAAAGTGAAAGTCTCTACAGTCCATGGAATTCTCCAGGTCAGAATACTAAAGTGGGTAGCCTTTCCCTTCTCCAGGGGATCTTAACCCACGTATCAAAGGCAAGGGAAGCCCAATGCAACAGAGTTCGTTAGATATCATCTCATATATTCTTACATTTTAGAGATCTTCTAGGATAACCTCTTCTTTTCTTTTCCCTTTTATTATTTTCTTTTCTTTTCTCCTTTAGAGGAAGGGGATGGAAGGAATGAGGGATGAAAAGGTAGACCTGAAAGAGAAATGAGTTGTCTGATGTCACATAGAAAGGAAACGGCAGAGATGGAATAGAGCCCAGTTTTTGGAATCCTCAGGTCAATGCTCATGTTCTTTTTTATTTTCTTCAGTACTATTTTACTCCTTTGGAGACCTCCCAAAGAACCCCCAATTCTGTCTGGTGGTCTGTTATTGCCACAGCTAGAAAGTAACACTATTGTAGTCAAACATGGTACTGTATATTTCTACCTTATTCAGCACCTGACATAATGTTTTACATATAAAAGGTGCTTAAAGGACTTTGAATAATAGGGTTATTAATAGTTACTAGTAAAAGATCTATGGGATGGTACCCAACTATATCCAGTACCATTTGGAGGGGTAAAAACAAGGGTAAAAACAAATGCCATGTCTGATGTAAACTAGTTTTTAGTAGGGTTCCAAATACTATAGTGCTTCCTAACAATATGTATCAGTCCTTACTCTTTTTTTCTTCTCTTCTTCTTGGTCCACTTCACTTCTAAGTATGGGTGCCTATTGAGACTAAAGAGTTTTTTCTTTCCTCTTTTTTATGTCTTCCTTTCTTTTAGAAAGGGGAGAAGGGAATTGCTTTAACTTTTTGAGAAGTAGGCAGTGTTGTCTAAAATAATGGATTTAGATGCCCTTCTTTCCTTCTTCAGAAAGTCTATTGGCAACTCCTTTAATTTTTAAATAAAGGAACCAAACCTATAGCAAGTGATCATTTGGTCTTTTGATGAGAATGAAGAAAGAAGATATTACCCTGAATCAGCAAAATGAAAGTTATTATTTGCAACCCCCTAAACTCCCCCCCTGCAAAAGGGAAGGAAATGGCAACCCACTCCAGTGTTCTTGCCTGGAGAATCCATGGACGGAGGAGCCTGGTAGGCTGCAGTCCATGGGATCCCTAAGAGTCAGACACGACTGAGCGACTTCACTTTCAGTTTTCACTTTCATGCATTGGAGAAGGAAATGGCAACCGACTTCAGTGTTCTTGCCTGGAGAATCCCAGGGATGGGGGAGCCTGGTGGGCTTCCGTCTATGGGGTCGCACAGAGTCGGACACGACTAAAGCAACTTAGCAGCAGAAGGAGCACCAGCATACTATCTTAGCAAACTAAGCAGTGGCTTTATTCTAAAAATTATAGGAGAACTGAGAATGAAAAAGCACACAAAACGGATTGACAAAGACTTTTCTTGAAGACCTAGAAGGAATTCATTGGCCTTCTTAAGTTAAAAAGAAGTGACAGAGTAGATATCTCTTCAGATGGGACAAGAAATAGGAATGCGAAGTGGAAGAAAAATCATCAGAATATACAAATGTTTTCAAACAATTAGAAGCCTAAAAAGTTATGATTAGAATGCTGACATTGTGGACTCTTTGAGGCTAATTTAATATTCTTCTTCCTCCGTGGAAGATAGATAACGTGTCATACTTAGTAAGTGTCATGGTACAGGCGTCGATTGGAAATTTCCAGACATGAGACAGAATGAGAGGGAAATAAAGTTTATTAGAGTGGGAGACGCTGTTAGAACAGCGGGCCAGCTCAAGGGAGAACTGACGTTGAATAGGGGCCCTTAGTCCACTTTTATAGCCAGGGTACAAGGAGTGAGATAGGGGTCTTGCGGGTCATTTGCTGGTTGGATGAAGCATGTATACTCGGTGGGGGGAAGAGTAAGGCAAATACCTTCTCCCTATGGGGTAGGAGGGAAGACAGGTTATACTGGTCAGGAGGACCTGAAATTCATTAATAGTTACAATGTTGGGGATGGGAAGGACGTCTGGTTTTTCCATTCCTTCATTCCAAGACCCTCCTGGGTTTTATCTGTTCTTTCGTCCTTGGGTTACCACAGTAAAGTGAAGTGAAGTGAAGTTGCTCAGTCATGTCCAACTCTTTGCGATCCCATAGACTGTAGTCTACCAGCTTCTCTGTCTGTAGGATTTTCCAGGCAAGAGTACTGGAGTGGGTTGCCATTTCCTTCTCCAGGGGATCTTCCCAACCCAGGGATCGAATCCAGGTCTCCTGCTTTGCATGCATTCGCTTTACCCTCTGAGCCACCAGGGAGGCCACCACAGTAAGTACACAGTAAATATTACTTTGAATAAATGACAGCAACTAAAACCTTCACATAATTGCAATCTCAGAATGAGAGACAGAGACTGGGGACAAAGGATATTATGATGCCAGCTTACAAACTGTGAGCAAAGATAGAAATAAGCAAGAGATAGAGTGCATTATGTATGTGAGGAAAGAGCATAAGATTTATAGCCTAAAAATCTTATTAGGTAAGAGAAACATAGTGAAATATCTATGGATGCAAATTCCATTCTTAATTAAAGAGATATGTTATTCTGTAAACCATCTGGTAAAAGGAATGAAACCAGACTATGAAATATACATTATAAATAATATAGAGAACTTTAGAATTGAATCTGATATTAAAATTGTAGAACTTTGTTCTTCCTATTGCAAATTAGAATTCCTCATGGAGAAAAGTTTCTGATAAGCTATGTCTTCCTAGAATGAAAAAGATAAAGAAAAATAGCCTAAGCTTGGTCCTTGGAGCAAAGTTATCAAATCATTTAAACAAATCTAATACATTAGAAGGATTTTTAGCATATATATTTAAAATATACAACTCACTTTATCAGTTTGTGTTCTTGACTTCAAGCGAACATTAAGGCAACAGATGCTACCCCGAAAGCAATCAAATAACTGTATTAATAGAAAGTATGTATGTGTGTGGCACTTCACACACAGAAGATTTACTAAACTGACTAGACTTGGAGAAACTAAGCCGAATTGACAGAACACATGTAAATGGCCCATCATACATGAAGATAATAAATTCTACCATTTACTTAGTGCCTGTATGCCAGATAATATACTATGAAATTTTTAAACATCTCTTTAAACTTTATCCTTAATTTAACTCTATGAGATAGGTATTATCCCCATTTTACAGGTGAAGAAATTTTAAGACTTAAAACAATTTGAGAAATTCACCTAAATTCACTAGTGTAGATAATTTTTTTGTAGATAACCCAGTCTTCAAATTCAAGGCTAACTTCTTAGATTATACTCTTAATCATTGCACTATTACTAATTAGAGAATTAAATAGGAACAGGTGGGGATCAATTCTCTGAAATAGCGAATATATTTACATTAGTTTAATAGGGCTGCCACAACAAAATAACAGACTGGGCAGCTTAAACAACAGAAACTAAGTATCTCACAGTTCTAGAGGCAAGAAGTCCAAGATCAAAGTATCAGCAGAGTTGCTTTCTTCTGGTTAGTTTCTCCAAGGTCTCTATCCTCCTCTTGTATATTACTTACTTCTTACTGTATCCTCACATTGCCTTTCCTCTGTGATGTGCACCCCTGGTGTCTGTGTGTCTAAACTGTCTTCTACAAGGACACAATCAGTCAGATTGGATTAAGGACCACCCTAATGACCTCATGATAACTTAACCTCCTAATGGCCCTAGCTCCAAATACAGTCACATTCTGAGATATTGGGTATTAGGGCTTCAACATAAGACTTTGCGGGTAGGAGGGTCCCAGTTCAGCCCATAATAATATGACAGTCCAATTCAAGGTTCTTTGAAGAAAGCATCTGCTACAACCTGGGCCTGTCTAAACAATGCCTTTAGTTAATTCTCACAACAGTCATGTATAGTAGCTGTTGATAATTCTATTTTATAAATGAGAAAATGGAAGCAAAGAATGGTTAAGTAGTATGTCCAATATCCATATATATAGTAGGTTGTGAAACAGAAATTTGGACTCCTATAAATCATATCTCAAAGCTCTTTCCTCATGCTGTTAGCTTTCTTTAGAAAAAGAAACCCCATAATATAGATATTTGATATCAGAAAATTATTATAGAATATAAATATTAGGATAAAACAGAATAGAAGGAAGGAAAAACATATACTAAGGGATTTGAATACTAGACCTAAAAAGACATTGGAGAGTTGAGGGGAATGAAAACTAGTAGCCGAGAGTATTTGGGATCACAAGCTAATAGGAGATCTTATCACAAGAAATCTCAGTATAATTTGAAATGTACTAAGTCCCAGGGGAGTATTTCCACCAAAAGAAATAGAAATATTTCCACCAATAGAAGAAAATCAGCTATTGGCTAACTATTAAGACATTGTTCAGAGAGGCTGAAGTCTCAGAAATATCATAACAGCTGGAAGAGGAATTTGGATAGAGAGTGGGTGTTGATGAAGACTTGCCATAAGGCCAGGTGGCAATTATTTACATTAGCAGGTGTGACTGTTTCCAATCCGCTTACTTTAGATACTGGCTTTTAAACTGAGCAAACTAACTTATCACTCTTTTCTGACTCCTCAGTCAAGGTATAGCACCATCCTTTAGTATCTGCCAGTCTAGGAGTTTGAATTTCATTAAGACAACACAGCTGAAAAACAGGTTCCACCTATAGCCTTTTTGGCAGGATTTTCAAAAGGATTAGAAATTATCTTTCCTTCCTAAATCTTTGTCTGACTTTTTTTCTGATATTATTATACATCCTTCAGGAGGGGTACTGATTGATAATTGAAAGCTTTCTGTCATATGGCAGGAAACAGCCGTAAGTATTAAAATCCCTTATTTGGCCTACTGCAAGCTCACAAAGGGAGAAACCACAGGGTTAATTAAATGTCATAGCTCTTGTGGGTTTCAGATAAACAGACAGGGGTCATTAGGATAGACCCAAAACAAAGTATGGCTCAGCACACAATCAATGACAGAATTACAAACAGAACTTGTGCCTTCTATGGTAAAATGCAAATATTTGCCATTAAACGTAATTAAAATCAACTCTCTGCGGATCTTTAAAAATAAATTTTCACATATCCATCCATCGCTTTGGGATGCGGTAAGAGAAAGAGATTTGGTCTTGACACAGGACTAAGTTTTCTTTTTTTTTTTTTCCCATCTCTTTTCTCTTTTCTTTGCTGCATGATGTGGCTTGTGAAATATTTGAACCCCTGCCCCTTGAAGTGGAAGACGAGTCCTAACCATTGGATCACCAGGGAATTCCCAGACAGGATAAAATTTTCTAACCAAGGCAGTAACAAATCCTTTCAGCCTCCAACCTGCAGTTTTTCCTTTATTTACATATAGGTTATTATATGGAATAAATGGGATTATGTATGTAAAAGTGATTGTAGAATGCAAACCACTATACAAATATGTTATTATTTTCCTTATTCTTTTGCTTTAGTGAAATAGTTTATAGAAATTTACTTTAAAGTTGAATTTATTTTCCGTTATTATTAATATAAAAGTCACCTACAGTTGTGGATTTACTGTTGCTAAAATTGAAGGAGAGGAAGAAGATTTGGACTAGATGATCTTTAAGGTTCTTTCTAATCCAGAATTCTGTCTTTATATGATTTATTTAGTCAAGGTTCACTACATTCTTTTCCTAAATACTAAAAATCCTCATTGAAAAGGCGATTAAAAGGATATCCATGTAGGTACTGGCCAACAGAGTTGAGCTGCAATCTACAGATGCAACATAGGAATCCTAAAAAGTATCTACACATTAAAGTACCTAGAGAGCACATTTTTAATTAATATTTATATTTATATACATGTGCATGTATATCTGATTATAAAAGCACTTTCACTTTTCACTTTCATGCATTGGAGAAGGAAATGGCAACCCACTCCAGTGTCCTTGCCTTGAGAATCCCAGGGACAGGGGAGCCTGGTGGGCTGCCGTCTATGGCGTCGCACAGAGTCGGACACAACTGAACCGACTTAGCAGCAGTAGTGGCAGCAGCAGCAGCAGTGCTTATTATAGAAACTTTAGAAAATCTAGACAGTTATTTCTAGTCCTTTTCAGGATATTTTTAAACAAATTGGAAATGTCCAATATGTACCATTTTGATTTTTGTTTTTTTTTAATTAAACATCTTGTTGTGAAACAGACATTTTCCATTCTGCATTTCATTAAATAACTATTTTGAATGGCAATATATATTTAGTCATATGAATATTTACACTGTAATTAATCACTTCTACATTCTCATGTATTTTATTTATAAATTTATACTACTATAAATAATAATGGCAAAGTTCGAGTTTTTTTTCATAAGTATGCTTTGTATATTAAAATTTTGCTTGATATTAATTCCTCTGACAGGAATGTCAAAATAATATACTAAGGTCTACATTTTATTTTTATAAAGTTGCACCAGTTTATTGCCTCATTGCAAGCTTAGGTCCCTGTGGAGAACTTGTATTACAATATGCCTTTTTGTAAAGTGATATCACATACTGGCTACATTAACTTTTATCTGTTTAGATGTTGAAAAAATTCAGAGAGAGTTTTAAAATGATAAGAATTGGTAAGCATAATCAACTAAACAGAGCAGAAAAACCCTGACAAAGTGAAACATATAATTTCAGTAATGCTTATAATTTCAGTTTGGAGGAAGAAAATATAAAAAGTTTTCATAGAACTGTAAGACTGGAAAAGACAGTAATTCACATGTTTGATTTTAAAATTTAAGAAATAATAACACAAATCTCCATTAAATTATATCAGCAAATTAAAATTATAACTTTGTACTATGTTATTGTTATTTGAGGGGGGAAATGAGAAAATAAGCACAGGGAGAGCTTAAAGGAAAAAAAATACAGACGGACCTACAGAATTATAATTTAACAGGAAAACTACCAATTTTTAAAGAATATTTAAGACTCAAAAATAGGTTGAATTTTTGCCACTGTAGATTAAATAGAGATGTGTACCCTTGGAATTTGTTATACAAATTGAACAGGAGAAAAAGATTCAGACCACAGAACATAGATGCTCTGACCCTAATGTAGATGATAAAAACTGTAATTTGTTGAGTCTTTCCTGAATTTGGACTATGGAGATAAGTGGAAACAGTTCTTTTATAACTGGCCTCTCTTGTTTCCTGAAGCATTTTTTTTCTTAAGCTTTTTATTTTGAATTGGGGTATATCCAATTAACAAACAATGTTGTGATAGTTTCAGATGAACAGCAAAGAGACTCAGTTATACATATATGTGTATCCATTCTCCCCCAAACTCCCCTCCCATCCAGGCTGCCACACTGAGCAGAGTTCCTTGTGCTAAACAGGTCTTTCTGGCTCACCTTGACTTATGATACTTGGACCTTGCTTATTGGATAATAACCCAGAAAATCCAAGAAGTTTGGTCTCTGTAATTAAAACACATTAAACCAACATAAACACACTTGAAAAACTATGCAAAACAAAGTAATATTTGCATTAAATAAAGGATTATGGCTGAAGACAATAGAGAGTAGGAATCATGGGGAGGAAGGAAATAAAATTTGTTTTTCTAACTGAGTACAGCTAGAAGAAGCCATAAATCACTTTGGATGTTACTCAAAAAATACTTGTAAAGTTCCTCTGCTTGGCAAAGGTTGAGAGAGTAGAAATGTTTTGTCAGCCCAAGCTAGCCAAGGAACTGATTGAAAAGGAAAGCTTATCCTGCAGGGCCAGAGAGGACCCACTTAAACGGTTTTCTCTTGTCTTAGAGTCTGCAGTTGGGCAGACAAGAAGTCTCTCGTCCTTCTCCTATTCTCATAACTCCCTTTGGGAACTTTTGTTTAGGGCAAAGCAAAGTCATGCTGGCACAGTTTCTATTTAAAACATTTTATGCTTTAGTTCTCACAAACCATAAAACCACTTCAAAAACCTTCCAGTTACTCAACAAATACCACTGTTTTTCATGATGCCATTTTCTAATTTGAATGGCAAAACCTGGGGAGGAGGAAGATACACAATAATATATTTTTAAGAGCAGGAACTCTGATTGCAGGCAGATCTGAGTCTGCTACTTATTCAGCAGATGACTTGGGACAAGTTATTTAACTATGTTTCAATTTTCTTATCTAGAAAAGGAAGATAAAAGTACCAGCCTCATAGGATGGTTGTAAAGCCTGAGTGACAGAATACACAGTTGGTACTCAGCACACTGCCTGGTACCACAGGAAACATTCTCTACACGTTAGTTTTTTTTTCAGCACCAGAAGTTTCGTGTGAATATTGGTAATCATAAAAGAACTATAAGAAAAAATTTAATTTTACTGCTAAAGGAGTAAGATCTTAACATGAAAACTACTAAAATGCTGTTTGTTGTGATTTGGACCTTGGGAAGCAGGCAGATGGGTATTTATAGGTTAATAATTAACTAATCCTTTGGAAAGGAAATCTTCGTAGAAACTATAAGCTTGACTGAGTTTGGCTGGGTATTGAAAACAGACATTTAACTTAGTCATTTTATCTTGTTAATGAACACTGTGTCCTATAGTCACACCTTAATGAGAACTTGCTAGTGAAATACAGCAAAGGAAAATGGATCTATAGATCAAAGGTGGTTGAATATCTTGAAAGGTTTTCAACAAGGAAACATTACTCCAAAAAGAAAAAAAAAAAACATTTATAAACTCATTCTCTCTTTGTCCAACCTCTGGATGGAGAAAAGTTGTTGCTGCTATTGTTAACTTGCTTATTTCCTGTTGTTTAGTGTTTTTTCATTAACAACTTTTGGAAACTGGAATAACCATTGGCAGTCATTGGCTATTATAAAATCTTTCCCCATAATCCACATGAAGTACTCAGAGACTTGCCAAGAAATGCTGGAAAAAAACTGGAAAGAATAAGCAATTATTAAGCAAACGGAATTCTTTAAACAAGAATGTGGGGAATAATGTGTCATCATTTCAACAGCAGATGATGAAAATGACAATGCAAATATTGAATTAACTAATATATATCTTGGCTGAATTTTTAAATGTCTCTTCATGTAATTATATACTTTTTAAATGAAAGTTATACATTATATGTATAATCAAGTGTGATTTAAAGTTTTACTCCACTGAAACTCCAATACTTTGGCCACCTCATGTGAAGAGTTGACTCATTGGAAAAGACTCTGATGCTGGGAGGGATTGGGGGCAGGAGGAGAAGGGGACGACAGAGGATGAGATGGCTGGATGGCATCACCAACTCGATGGACGTGAGTTTGAGTGAACTCCGGGAATTGGTAATGGACAGGGAGGCCTGGCATGCTGTGATTCATGGGGTCACAAAGAGTCGGACACGATGGAGCGACTGAATGAACTGAACACTTTTGATGTAAAGTTGTTTACAAATAAGAAAAAATAAACCTTTTGTAAGAATATGTGCCCTGATTTATAAATCTTAATATGTGGTTACCATATTTATAATTCATCAACTATTACAGAGATTTGCACAGTCCAAGAAAGGAAGAAGGCTAAAGGAATCAAGCGTAGTAGCTACAAAAGCCTATGTTCTGAAGGATGTGAGAAGCAAAGCAGAGAATGAGAAAGGAGCCTAAATTCCCTTATGTACAGCAGGCCTACTGAAGGCTTTAGCCTTTGATAGTACAGGATGAGAAAAGAGGGAAAATACCAAGAATAGACATCAGTCAGCTTTATAATCTGTAAAATGGCTTCAGTTCAATTCAGTTCAGTCATGTCTGACTCTTTGCAACCCCATGAATCGCAGCACTCCAGGCCTCCCTGTCCATCACCAACTCCGGGAGTTGACTCAGATTCACGTCCATTGAGTCAGTGGTGCCATCCAGCCATCTCATCATCTGTCGTCCCCTTCTCCTCCTGCCCCCTATCCCTCCCAGCGTCAGAGTCTTTTCCAATGAGTCAACTCTTCACATGAGGTGGTCAAAGTACTGGAGTTTCAGCTTTAGCATCATTCCTTCCAAAGAAATCCCAGGGCTGAGCTCCTTCAGAATGGACTGGTTGGATCTCTTACAAACATCAATTGCCTGTTTTGTTCATGGTTACATCCTTGGCATTATAGGGGTGTCTGGTACATGGGAGGTGTTCAGATATGCTGAAAAAATGAATACTTGTATATGATATTCATGCTCCATGCTGGTATTTCAGGCCTGAATTTTTTGAAAATATAATTAAGCCACAAACTAGATAAAAGGTTTCACTTATTGAACAACTATGTATTGCATGCCTATTTTACACTATGCAGAATGCTAGATACTATGGAGGACAAAAGAATAATAAAGAGAGAGTAATACTGCCTTAAGTGACTTAAAATAATTGAGTATGGAAGGTGACAGACATGCAAACAATTACTTATAAACAAAATTTTGAGAATAATGTGAATGGCATAAGCAGAGCTCTGTTTAGTTCAGTTCAGTCGCTCAGTCGTGTCCAACTCTTTGCGACCCTCCATGGACAGCAGCACGCCAGGCTTCTCTGTCCATAACCAACTACCGTAGCTTACTCAAACTCATGTCCATCGAGTCAGTGATGCCATCCAACCATCTCATCCTCTGTTGTCCCCTTCTTTTCCTGCCTTTAATCTTTCTTAGCATCAGGGTATTTTCTAATGAGTTGGTTCTTCACATCAGGTAGCCAAAGTATTAGAGTTTCAGCTTCAGCATCAGTCCTTCCAATGAATATTCAGGACTGATTTCCTTTAGGTTGACTGGTTGGATCTCCCTGCAGTCCAAGGGACTCTCAAGAGTCTTCTCCAACACCACAGTTCAAAAGCATCAATGCTTTGGCATTCAGCTTTCTTTATAGTCCAACTCTCACACCCATACATGACTACTGGAAAAACCATAGCTTTAACTGCTGCTGCTGCTGCTGCTAAGTCGCTTCAGTTGTGTCCAACACTGTGCGACCCCATAGACGGCAGCCCACCAGGCTCCCCTGTCCCTGGGATTCTCCAGGCAAGAACACTGGAGTGGGTTGTCATTTCCTTCTCCAGACGGACCTTTTTTGGCAAAGTAATGTCTTTGCTTTTTAATATACTGTCTAGGTTGGTCATACCTTTTCTTCCAAGGAGCAAGCATCTTTTAATTTCATGGCTGCAGTCACCATCTGCAATGATTTTGGAGCCCAAAATAACAGAGTTTCTCACTCTTTCCATTATTTCCCCGTCTATTTGCCATGAAGTGATGGGACTGGATACCATGATCTTAATTTTCTGAATGCTGAGTTTTAAGCCAACTTTTCACTCTCCTCTTTCACCTTCATCAAGAGGCTCTTTAGTTTCTTCTTCACTTTCTGCCATAAGGGTGGTGTCATCTGCATATCTGAGGTTGTTGATATTTCTCCCAGCAATCTTGATTCCAGCTTGTGCTTCATCCAGCCCAGCATTGTACATGATGTGCTCTGCATATAAGTTAAATAAACAGGGTGACAATATACAGCCTTGACATACTCCTTTCCCGATTTGGAACCAGCCTATTGTTACATGTCCAGTTCTAACTGCTGCTTCCTGACCTGCATACAAATTTTTCAGGAGGCAGGTCAGGTGGTCTGGTATTCCCATCTCTTTCAGAATTTTCCACAGTTTGCTGTGATCCACATAGTCAAAAGGTTTGGCGTAGTCAATAAAGCAGATGTTTTACTGGAACTCTTGTGCTTTTTCGATGATCCAGTGGATGCTGGCAATTTGATCTCTGGTTTCTCTGCCTTTTCTAAATCCAACTTGAATATCTGGAAATTTATGGTTCATGTACTGCTGAAGCCTGGCTTGGAGAATTTGGGGCATTACTTTGCTAGCATGTCAGTTTACAAGTGCAATTGTGTGGGGTTTGAACATTTTTGGCATTGCCTTTCTTTGGAATTGGAATGAAAACTGACCTTTTCCAGTCCTGTGGCCACTGCTGAGTTGTCCACATTTGCTGGCATATTGAGTGCAGCACTTTCACAGCATCATCTTTCAGCATTTGAAAGAGCTCAACTGGAATTCCATCACCTCCACTAGCTTTGTTCATAGTGATACTTCCTAAGGGCCACTTGACTTCACATTCCAAGATGTCTGGCTCTAGGTGAGTGATCACACCATCGTGATTATCTGGGTCATGAAGATCTTTTTTGTATAGTTCTTCTTGCCACATCTTCTTAATATCTTCTGCTTCTGTTAGGTCCATACCATTTCTGTCCTTTATTGAGCCCATCTTTGCATGAAATGCTCCATTGGCATCTCAAATTTTCTTGAAGTGATCTCTAGTCTTTCCCATTCTATTGTTTTCCTCTATTTCTTTGCATTGATCACTGGGGAAGGCTTTCTTATCTCTCCTTAATATTCTTTGGAACTCTGAATTCAGATGGGTATACCTTTCCTTTTCTCCTTTGCCTTTAGCTTCTCTTCTTTTCACAGACATTTGTAAGGTCTCCCCAGACAACCATTTTGCCTTTTTGCATTTCTTTTCCTTGGGGATGGTCTTGATCACTGCCTCCTGTACAATGTCATGAAGCTCTGTCCATAGTTCTTCAGGCTCTCTGTCTATCAGATCTAATCCCTTGAATCTATTTGTCACTTCCACTGTATCATCATAAGGGATTTGACCTAGGTCATACCTGAATGGTCTAGTAGTTTTCCCTACTTTCTTCAATTTCAGTCTGAATTTGGCAATAAGGAGCTCATGATCTGAGCCACAGTGAGCTCCAGGTCTCATTTTTGCTGAACAGAGCCCTGTGATTATATTGAAAGACTAGACCATTATTTCTTTCTATTGCCACAGTGAAGAAGGGGTGAAAGAATAGAGGGTTGCTTTTAGCTCTCCCAGAATCTTTTCCTATCCTTAGCTTTGTCAACACAGGTCAATGTTGACTTTCTTTCTACTTTATTGAGGTCTCTTTCAGCTCCTTCAGTGGGTCATCTCTTCCCAACTCCTAAGGATTTAAGGAGCTAATGGAATGAGAGCAAGAATTGGTACTTAATCATAAATTAGTATTTTAATAAGTTTGGTAGTAAAGGAAAAGAAGAAAGTAGAAGGGGAAAAGGGAAAAATAGGGGCTATAGCAACTATTTCATAACCTTTGTATTTTCCCCAACTGTCCAATTTTTCCCTTCTCTGAGAAAATGGAAGCCATGAAATAAAAACATCCTTGTCCTACTATCATCTTCAAAGCATTAGTCAGCATCAGTCACTCAATTGTGTCCGACTCTGTGAGCCCATGGACTGTAGCCCACCAGGCTCCTCTGTCCACAGAATTCTCCAGACAAGAATACTGGATTGGGTTGCATTCCCTTCTCCAGGGGATTACCTTCAATATAATAATAGATAATAACATCAGGACCCTCTTTGACTTCTCACTCTCACCCTACTCCTTTGGTAATTGAAGAGAGAATTCTCCTACTAATAGTTCCCATCTCCCACCTTGTTCCCTCCTTCTCACATTTAACTACATTCCCCTGCTTCTACCAAGCTTCACATATGTCATTCTCTCTGTTTATCAGGATGACAATTAAGAACCACTGGGAACCTCTTACCATCTCTACATGCAAAATTAAGAACATTTACCCTGATTCTTAGGGCTACGGTTGATTTTTTAGGACAAAAATATTAATAAGGAAAAGCCCTACATAGTTATAAGTGAATGTAAGATATTCATAATTCCACAACAGAAACCTGGCGAAGGTATGGTGAAGAAAAGATTTTCTTTTGCCACACCAGGGAGCACACTTTATCAGGTGGGAAGAAAGATTTAGAAGATTCCTACCTAGCAGGGTTATAAATAGGTTTTATTCAGATTCTCAGTAAGAATAACAATTTCCTCAGCATATTATTTTTTAAATCATTTAAACTTCTTTTAAAATCCTGGATTAATACTGAATTAATTGCTTTAGAGTTCGCATGGTGTTTTGATAGTCAGATAAAAATAAACAGAAGCCTGATATTCTTTTTGCTTTGGCATTTAGGTTTTTTAATACAATAAAAAAGCAGGCTTGCCTCCTGGGTATAAGGAGAGCTTCTAGCTGTAAGAGTTAATCAATCGAGAAGGGCATTTGCAGGTAGAAGTTGTGAAAATTTGCCAGCTTGACCTTGAAAATAATGAAAAATAATTGAGACTAGTGGCAATGAGCATTTATTTCCCATGTGCTGCAGTCTCTCACACTTTTAATTTGGTTTAAATTTCTGTCCCCTACCTCCTACTCACACATATTCATATGCACTATTAACATTATAATGTACATTAACGAGCCCTCACAGCTGGTTAAGAAGCTTCTTGTAGCAGGCTAATAACATCTCTTTGACTCAGTGATGCTGTGCATAATGTAATCTAATAAAACTGTGTCATGTACACTGAAAAGCAGTCAGAATAAAAGAATAGTTCACCCACCCATGGAGGCAGCAACACAGCTACACCAGCAAAATCATCCTCATTTATGTATCTCCATGGAATTTGTGTCCTTGTATATATTTCTGAGTCCTGGCATGCTGCAGTCCAGGAGGTTGCAAAGAGTTGGACACTACTGGGCGACTGAACAAAAACAACAAATACATTTCTTTGATTCCATATATGTGCATTGCGGTGTGGTGATATAAAATAATAGAATGTTAAGGTTGGGAAAGATATAAAAGGTCATCTTCCGCAATCAACTCTTTAGTATTTAAATGATATCAGCAATATTTGTTCCAAGTGATCTTCCAGCATATATCTGAAACACTACCCTCCCCTTCCCAATACCCTACATTTATCTAACCCCTGTAATGGTAAGGAGTAAAACACCTCTGGAGAAGAGGTTTTCAACCTTGGCTGTTCAATGGAACATCCACTGGAGTTTTTAAAAATCCCCATGCGGAAACTACAATAGGTCAACTAAATTGGAATCTCTGGGGATGGGACCTAGATATCAGAGTTTATTAATACTTCCCAAGTGATTTCAAAAGTAGCCAAGTTTGAGAATCACCTCTTTAGAGGCAATACATGCTGGAAATGGTTCGGTTCAGTTCAGTCGGTCAGTCGTGTCCGACTCTTTGCGACCCCATGAATCACAGCACGCCAGGCCACTCTGTCCATCACCCACTCCCAGAGTTCACTCAGACTCCGGTCCATCGAGTCAGTGATGCCATCCAGCCATCTTATCCCCTGTCGTCCCCTTCTCCTCTTGCCCCCAATCCCTCCCAGCATCAGAGTCTTTTCCAATGGGTCAACTCTTCACATGAGGTGGCCAAAGTACTGGAGTTTCAGCTTTAGCATCATTCCTTCCAAAGAAATCCCAGGGCAGATCTCCTTCAGAATGGGCTGGTTGGATCTCCTTGCAGTCCAAGGGACTCTCAAGAGTCTTCTCCAACACCACAATTCAAAAGCATCAATTCTTCAGCGCTCAGCTTTCTTCACAGTCCAACTCTCACATCCATACATGACCACAGGAAAAACCATAGCCTTGACTAGACGGACCTTTGTTGGAAAAGTAATGTTTCTGCTTTTCAATATGCTCTCTAGGTTGGTCATAACTTTTCTTCCAAGGAGTAAGCGTCTTTTAATTTCATGGCTGCAGTCACCATCTGCAGTGAGTTTAGAGCCCCCCAAAATAAAGTCTGACACTGTTTCCACTGTTTCCCCATCTATTTGCCATGAAGTGATGGGACCAGATGCCATGATCTTCGTTTTCTGAATGTTGAGCTTTAAGCCAACTTTTTCACTCTCCACTTTCACTTTCATCAAGAGACTGCTTTTATTGGAAGCCAAAATCAGTCATGCTGCAACTTTCACCTATTGGTCCTAAAAGAAGCTTTCCTGGGAATTCTCAGTTGAAATGCAGGGAAAGACTCTAATCTCCTTGTCAGATCAAAAATTAAAATAATAGGTTATGTTTATAAGAATAAGTAAAAGTTTCAAAACTATAAGTGAAGAAATCACATTGACATTCATTTGTTTTTAACCCTGAAGGAAATATCTCTTTCCTTAAACTTTTGCACACTTGAGCTGAAGAGAAGCCCCTATTTAAAGAGGATTAGACAGAAAAAGTTTCATGTAGAGTCTAGGTCCATGGTCGTGATCCTGTCACTGCTTCTCTATCCATAAGATGCCTGCCCATCTCTTTCCCATGTGAAATGTAATGAAAGTGAAAATGTTAGTCATGCACCTAGGTCTGACTCTTTGTGACCCCATGGACTGTGGCCTGCCAGGCTCCTCCGTCCATGGAATTCTCTAGGCAAGAATACTGGAGTGGGTTGCCACTCCCTTCACCAGGGGATCTTCCCAGCCCAGGGATAGAACCCAGGTCTCTCACATTGTAGACAGATTCTTTACCGACTGAGCCACCAGGGAAGCCGTGATAACATCCAGGTAAACATTTTCTTTTAGGACAGTGAATGATGAGCTTCCTCTATACCTAGTAGAGTTATTGCCAGTAACAGCCATATAACAATCCTCAGGACATAAAGCAAGATACTAAAACTGTAAAACATCTTAAGATATTGTTCCCTTCCTTTTTTTGTTATAAATACATAAATGATACCTTGGGAAGATAAATGGCCTAAGTTGTACAGTAACATGTTCTCCTGATGATCCATTCTCAGTAGAAAGCATTGCTTCATCTTTAACAGTTCAAGTATGGTAATCACCCTTTCACACAAAGGACTCTAGAAATATTTAATAACAGATATCACTTCATATTCAGTTTCTTTTCTAGGTTAAATATATCCTCAAATTCTCCAACTATTCCTCAAAAAACAAGGCTTTGCTTTCCTTCAATATCTTGGTCACTTTACTCCTATTATTTTCCAAATACCTATAGCCCTCTTAAAGAACAGTTCCCAGAAATACGGAGATTATCTCCTGATCCTAGATATCATAAAATAAAGTTATCTTACTTAAAATATTGAGATAAGTAGTTGATCAATAATTTTTTTAATGTAGTAATATGAAGAACCACTAATAAGTGATAGTCTGCTAGCATATAAAGGCACACCATAATGAAAGGTTATAGTCTCAGGCCTAAACAATTAAAAGAATGTAGATGACATTAACTGCTCAAAAGGGAAAAAGTTTTGAAGGAAGGGCAGATTAGGACTTCATTTTGGACCTGTTAATATTTTGGTCCCTGTTAGTTGGTAGCTGTATATTTAAGTCAGGTATTCAGGAAAAAGGTCTAAGCCATGAATATGAGAAGTCTGTGAGTCACAGGTGTTTAAATGGTATTTTAAAGCATGATTTTTGGAGGAAACCATTAAGGAAATGAGTATAGATAGAAAAGGAAGAGGTGCAAAGACCAAGCCCTAGGAAATTCTGACATAAAGAAGAAGGTAATAATCAGGAAACAAGAATGAAAAACAACGAGATGGTTGAAAAATGGATAGATTGTGTTCTGCATGCCAAAGTACTCAGCTGTGTCAAATGCTGCTGAGTCTGTAAGATGAAGACTTATGGTCATGGATGATATTGACAGGTGTGATTGTGATGAAGTGGCGAGACAAAAAGCTTATTTAGAGCAAATTCAGCAAAGAATGGGACTGGAGGCATTGGAGATCAAGTGTATAAACACTTTTTTCTTGGGGTTTTCTGCAAAGAAAAGAAGAGAAGTAGCATGGAGCTTGAAGACAGTAAGATCAAGAGAAGGTGATTTTTTTTGAGATAGAATGAAAACAGTATGTCTGTTTACCATTAGGAAAAATCCATTTGGGAGGAAGAAATAGATGATGCATGAAAAGTAGGGAGGATAGTTAGGGAATATCCTTGAGTGGAAGAGAATGGAAAAGACTGAGAAAACAAGTTGAGAACCTGACTTTATCTAGAAGTACACAGAATTTATTCATTAATAACAGGGGAGAAAGCAAGGTATATAGTTACTGATGTGTTAAGGTAGATAGAAAAGGTGGTGTTGCTTTTAGAAGCTCTTTAATTGCTGCTTCTGTTTTCTCAGGAAAAGACAAAGAAAGATTATAAACTAAAAGTGAGGATGAAAGAAGTGTTGGAAGTTTAAAGAGAAAGAAGGAATGAAATAATTATCTGATTTAACAGAGTGGGAATATAATTACTAGGGAGCATTAAGGGCCTGCTTAAGATGAAAATGAATATAAATGGAGACCAATCAGCTTGGTTGTGTCTTTTTCCTTAGTCATATCAACTAAACAAGTATGGGCATGCAAGAAGCACAAAATTGGTTTTAACTAGGATTGAAGACAAGTGAGAACAATTTAGTGAGAAAGTAGAGGCTAAAAGTATAGGAAAAGAGTTAATGACTGATTATAAAATTCAAGCTGACTAACAAAGTGAAGACATAAATGATAAGATAGGGAAAAGGAAACAGGATAAACACTTTATTGGTCTTGGTGAGTTCAAGGGACTGTTGGAATTGGCGTACTAAAAGAAATAACCTAGAAAGTTTAGACGAAGAGGTAGTTGGTGTGTAAAGTTTGACACTGAAATCATAAGGGATTTCAGTTATTGACAAGCACAAGGTTTAAGTTACAACCTATAGGGTGCCTGAGGTAAGGTGAAAGACAAGGTCATTGGAAGAGAGGAAGTGGAGAAACTGAAAAATCAGGCAATTCAAAGGATTATCTATGTATATAAAGAAATCATCAAGAATAAAGACAGCAGTACTACTTAACAGTGACAAAAATGAGAAGGAGTGATCTAGAGGGGTCAGGACATGACTGCAAACAGGTGGGGTGGTGGGTGGAACAGACATCTGATGACATAGAAATCAACTCTTTAGAGGGAGACAGTTTAGAGGTTGTTTGGGATATTTCTTTATGTAACATACTTGCTTTCATCTTCAGCTTATCATTGATATTTGTGCAACATACTCTACATTTTTAATTGTTACTTAGATGAAATGTTGACTCATTGGAAAAGACTCTGATGCTGGGAGGGATTGGGGGCAAGAGGAAAAGGGGATGACAGAGGATGAGATGGCTGGATGGCATCACTGACTCGATGGACATGAGTTTGAGTGAACTCTGGGAGTTGGTGATGGACAGGGAGGCCTGGCGTGCTGCGATTCATGGGGTTGCAAAGAATCATACACGACTGAGCGACTGAACTGACTGAACTGAGATGAAATGATAGAACAAAACAAATCTCAGGACAGAACTCCAAAGCATGCCACTAGAAGCCTCCCTCCAGGGAACCAGTGACCCATCAATAAGCATCCAACTAATTTTTGCTATGGTTTAATAAGCTAATTATCATGTCCTTTTATAAGGATATCCAATATTGTAAGACATGTCATGCCTTGTTGAATTTTTGATACTTTATATCAAGTTCACTGTTTTTCAGACTAGCATATGTTGGCCCTGGTAGTCCACAGATAAATCCTCTGAGGTCCTCAAGTTCCATATGACAAGTATTCTAATGTTCTTTTATTTTAAAAAATATTTAATTAGTACAGACGTATTCAATATAATTTGAATGAACTCTTTATAATTTAAGACCACACTGCCACACTCCTGTTTCCGGGTCTGCATCTATCCTCATATTGGTATCAAGAATTATTACTTTAATTGTTAGTTTTTTTAAAAAAGAGGATGCCTTAATACTGAAATGATGCATGCACACAAAAAGCAGGCCAAATGACATCATTGTGTCCTCTATAAGTGATGATTTTGCAGCCTTTCAAATAAAGAAAAGACGTGGGTGACCTGAATCATCGCATGGCATGTGGTAGGATTGGAAGATCAAATCCATAGAAGTTAGTACCACATTCACATTGCTAAACAGTGATTTTAGCTCATTGAAACAATATCAACTGTCACATGAAATTAATGGAATGAACTTAAATAATACTGGTTTTCTAGCTTTATTGGATTCATATTGGATGATCTTCATATATAGTCTTACTTATATTTAATTATCATTAAAACAAAAATAATTTAGAGTCTATCCTCTTTCCTCTTGGGCTTTGCTCTTGGCTCAGATGGCACTGTAGGAGACCTGGGTTTGATCCCTGCGTTGGGAAGATCCCTTGGAGAATGGAATAGCAACCCACTCCAATACTCTTGCCTGGGGAATTCCAAGGACAAAGAAAGTGGGCTACAGTCCACGGGGTCACAAAGAGTCGGACACAACTGAGCAACTAATACTTATCTCTTGCCTCTCAGTAAGATTTAATTATCACTCAAGTTAGAGAAACAGCAGTCTTTTCCAGTTTCCTTGTATTTCTAGTCTAATGACCCTGATTTTAAAAAGGAAGAGAGTAAAATATCCAACATCTAATGTCGTTTATGACTCCATGCTGGCAATCAGAAAACTACCCACTTTTCTACATCCTCTAAAGTCACTCTTGTAGTACTGTCAGTAACACTCCCCACCCCTCAATCTCAATAGCTTAACATAACAAAAGTTTCTGTATATCTCATACTGCAAGTCTCAAGTAGATCAACAGAGAACCTCTCCTCACCACAGTCACTCAGATCCCTATGCTAATAGACTTCATCTAGAGAGGAGCTTCCCTGATCACCAGAACTATGGCAAATTGCACACAGCCTCTTAAAGGTTTCCACCTAAAATGCTCCATATTGTTTCCCATCACATTTTATTGACCAAAAAGAAAAAAAATCACACGAGACCATTCCTTCTAAAGAGACTAGTAGGGCCAGTCCTATCACATAAGTAGCAGAGGAATTGGAAAGATAATACTAATGATTGCCCATATCCCTAGAGTCTTACAGAATCAGTACCATATTCACCAGTTTAGGATTGACGTGTGTCATTCAGAGTTCTTTAGCGGCAAACAATAGGAACTGACTCTACCTATCTTATGCAACTAAAAGAAATTCACTGACCAGACTGAAAAGAGAAGATGAAATATCCACGTTCAGTTTAGTTCAGTTGCTCAGTTGTGTCCAACTCCTTGCAACCTATGGACTGCAGCATGCCAGGCTTCCCTGTCCATCACCAAATCCTGGAGCTTGCTCAAATTCATGTCCATTGAATCGGTGATGCCATCCAACCATCTCATCCTCTGCCATCCCCTTCTCCTCCTGCCTTCAATCTTTCCCAGCATCAGGGTCTTTTCCAAGGAGTCAGTTCTTTGCATCAGGTGGCCAAAGTATTGGAGTTTCAGCATCAGCCCTTCCAATAAATATTCAGGACTGATTTCCTTCAGGATGGACTGGTTGGATCTTCTTGCAGTCCAAGGGACTCTCAAGAGTCTTCTCCAACACCACAGTTCAAAAGCTTCAATTCTTTGGTGCTCAGCTTTCTTTATGGTCCAACTCTCACATCCATACATGACTACTGGAAAAACCGTCGCTTTGACGAGACAGACCTTTGTTGGCAAAATAATGTCTCTGCTTTTTAATATGCTGTCTGGGTGGTCATAGCTTTTCTTCCAAGGAGCAAGCGTCTTTTAATTTCATGGCTACAGCCACCATCTGCAGTGATTTTGGAGCCCAAGAAAATAAAGTCTCTCACTGTTTCTATTGTTTCCCCATCTATTTGCCATGAGGCGATGGGACTGGATGCCATGATTTTGGTTTTCTGAATGTTGAGTTTTAAGCCAGCTTTTTCACTCTCTTTCACTTTCATCAAGAGGCTCTTTAGCTCCTCTTTACTTTCTGCCATGAGGGTGTATATCTGAGGTTACTGATATTTCAAAAAGATTGGGGAAAAAAAAAAAAAACAGAATCATTCTAGGTGTCTCAGTAGTATTAATAAGTGAATGGCCTCTTCAAGATGTCCCTATTAGGGTGAATGAAATCCATACAAATTAAGTGTTTCTGATGCTCAACCAGGGGTTGGGAACTGCTTGATTATAATGAGTCAATGCCCACGCTATGGCCAGGGAACATCACGTACCTCTAGTATCCCATGGGGAAAGAGGTAATTTCTCAAAAGAAATATTAGGATTGTTAGGAAAAGAAGAATAGAGGGACACTGGAAAGCCAAAATGCAATCTTTTTTCCCTATTGAAAATTTGAACATCATTAAGCTGACTCCTGGCATCTCTTCAATTCTAAATCCCTCAGAAGTTTATCGTTATTCTCAAGATCATAGATTGGGAGGGTAAGAAGAAGATTCTGGATGCTCACAATTCTCTCTCTTACTGACATGCCACAAAGCTGAGATCTTTCACCATTATAGACATTTTTTAGTGCAGCCATCACCTCTAGGAGGGATTTAACATCAATCATCACTAAAATAATTTATGCATAAATTTGTGAGATTAGAAGGTCATAATTTATCAGAGCAAGACCATGTAGGGAGGAAATAAAGGACCACGTGGACATTTTAAAAAGTCTCCATTCCAGGAACTTCTTGCAAATGATGATCTGGGGTGGAGGAATAGTTCTAGAGAGAGGTCCTGGGCAGTCTTAAGTACTAGTACAGTCCGGTAAAGGAACCACAGGGAATCACTTTTACAGGAAGATAATGAACACAAAATGCTTTCTATCATTCCACACTTACTTGCAGCATCTGACCTTTGAAATTTGGCTACTACTGAGTTCTCCATGAGTACCACCTGTTTTTCCTACTCTGGAGACTCAGTTATAAATAAAGTGAGTTATTAATATTTGGCAATGCAGCTTCAAACACTGAATAGAAAGTTTTACTGACTACTCTGCCGAGTCCTTGAAGACAGATGGACCAAGCATGTGTGCATCATTTGAAAAGGCAGCATTTTGCAATGCAGGGCCAAAATTTCATTCTGTCCACCCCGCCCCCACACATACACTGCTTCTGCAGGCTGAGCTCTCTGAATAATCAGAGATAGTTCTACACATGTGAAACAAAGATAACAGCACAATTCTGGGGTGGGGTTGTATAGTTGCTTTTATTTCATTCTTTAAGGAAACATGCCAAAGAATCTCTAGATATGCTAATATAAAATATTTTATAATGAACCAAATTCTCCCAGTAGACTATCTCACTGGTCATAAATTAAACAATCTGGTGGCTGTATTTACTCTCTTAGACCTTAAGTAACTGTCACTTTGCAGAATGGCCCATATGAAGAAATAAATACAAAGTAGAGGAATGGTCTTCCATGCCAGTTTGCTAATAAAGTGCCACTTCAGTTCCCTAAATGAATTTCTAGTGGCCTAAAAGAGTTGACATTGATCCTAAACCCTGTCAAACTTCAAGGAAGGAACTTAGAGGCTAGTAGGAAAATGTTATAAATTATAGATTTTAAAAGATTAAAGATGAAAAAACAAAACAAAACACTAGCACTGTATTCATGCCTCAAGCCACGAAGTGAAAGCCAATCTTTCTAGGAGGCAAAGCGGGGCACAGTGATCTTAAATTTTAAGAACTTACTCCAAGAATAGACTAAGAAATACACTATATACAATGCTACTGGTTACAGTATAGAAATGCATTGTACAGAATGCTGCTGCTTTCAGTATTATGGATTGAGGTGGCTATTTGCTACAGGCTAATTGACGGGGGCAGCTAAACCTTTGTGGTATCACTATAGATCTGAGACTGGATCTAAACCTAAATTTAATTGTCATCATGTCATTCTCCTGATTAACATACTCCAGTGGTTTCCCATGGAGCTAGAGTGAAGTCTATAAAATCTGTGACATGGCCTGCAACATCCTGCCTGATCTAGCCCTTGCCTACCATCCAGCCTTAGCTCATGAAATATGCTTTAGCCACAGTGGCCTCCTTTCAGGTCTTCTAATAACCCCAACTCCTCCTCACCTCAGGTTCTCTGCACATATTCACTCCTTTAATGGGGATACTTGTTCTCCATTTTGTTAAATGGCTAACTCCTCGTTTCAGGCCCCCAATTAGCCTTCCTTGTGAAAGTGAAAGTGAAGTTGTTCCCTAAATCTCATGTGTACATAGCTCTGTTTTTTCAAGTGTAGAATATGTTTTTCAATCATACTTGAAGTCCCAAGCTAATTCAGAAAGACTGACCTGCCCCAAAACACTCTTGAGTACAGTGCTTTCAGTATTATTTCAACTACATTGAGCCACAGTTTATAATATTATTTATATATGAAAAGACATTCTGAATTCTACATAAAGAAACCAAGAATCCACTTATCCTGTGGCAGCAGTGTTTCCTTGACACTCCCCCTCCCATGACAGAGATGGTACAGGGACCTAGGGAAGAAGAGGTGGAAAGAGGAGAACAGAAATAGTCACCTGAAGCTAGGCTGATGCAGCTAGACGGCCATAACATTTAATTTCCCACTTCTACACCTCACCTCTCATGTACTCCCAACAGAAGAACAAATAGCAGGTGTATCACAGATGGGAAAAGTGGTGTATGAGAAAGGATTGTGAGTAATATTGAGAAAATATTCCAAAGGTTCCAGTTGTTTATAAATCAGATGTTCCCAGATTAGGGAGTGCTTGTTTTCATGTCTATTAACTAAGACACACTCTTCCCAAAATAATAATTAAGATTTTTCTTAAACATGAAGCCAGAGAGAAAGTATTTGAATAAGTCATGCAAAAGCTAAAAGATTTATACCTGCTCTGTCCAGAGAACACATTGCTAAGGACTGGATTTCTTTTGACTACCTGCTGGAGAGACAGTGCCTTTTTTTCTTTGGATACAGCTAGCTAAAGACATATTATTTGTTTCACTTTCCTTCTCTTCCTTTTTAATATTCTCTATTAGTCCACAAAGTGCTTCAGTCATTACAGCCTTACCTCTCAATATAATTTCCAAGATTAGAGCTTATCCTTCATCATCACATTTTAGATTGGCTTCCTGATGAGATGTTAGGAGAGCAGACACCTTAATCTCACCAGCAACACATTATAAATCATATTTAAAGTGGGTCTCCCCTGTGAAATTGTTTTGCAAAGAGTGCTACCTATGATGTGTTGATTCCTGGGTCTCACTCCTATATTTAAAGCTCTAGCTTACACTGCAAGTGTTTTGACATTTATCTTCTTCTTCTATTTCTCTTGTCTTATGTTCCACACCCATTGCCTCAAGTCTATGTTAAAACTACATATGAATCTAGACAAGGGAAGAGGCTAGTGGTTGTGCATGTGGGGGGCCGGGGTAGGGAAGGGAATGACCAGAGTACATTTTTATAGAAGAGGATATAAAGGTATCAATCTGATTGACAAAAGAACTTCTCTTAAAGTTGAGATTATGATGTGAGTACACAGTTTCCTCTAGGCACCTGTGTTTACCTGAGAGTAGCGTGAGAGTAGAGGTGGCCCTTTTGACAGATTTTTTGTTTGTTTGTTTCATCACTTTGCATAGTACTGAAAAAAAATTTTATTTTTTTCTCTATCATTGTGGGTTATCAGCAATCCAAGGACAATAAATGGCTAATGACATTGGTCCGAATCCTGGGGAGAAAAAAAAGAATAGGAATATGGCAAAATGGAGAGGGTCCCATGGAAAAGAGGCAGCTGCTATTTGGTTCAAGTGGATTATTGCCATTTAGGAACTGGGTACTATGTTATCAGTCTTTTTGGTTTTTCAAAAGAAGCCAGAAATTCAGACTTTTATGTGAGCTCTCCCAAGTTTTTTCAGTGTTGGCTCAAACTGATGCTTTTTTGTGACTTTACAACAGTATGGCATATTTTTTTTTCAGGAGACATTGACATCCGTTCTATCTTGACTGACTCATTTGGTGGGAACAAGAAGTTCGCATGCCAGTGCAAATACTGAAGGGGAAAGAGGTTCAGGGAGAGGGGTGAGTGGGGGACACATTCTGCAGTGTGTACAGATAATAAATATTGGTGCTTTATTTTTTACCAAAATATATATATCCCGCCAAACTGAGTTCTTAAGATGTCAAAAACATATATGATAGCGAGAAATTTACAGTTTTAAAAAGAAGTACTATAACCTTTAAAACAGGAGCTGAAAGAAGAGTACTGATGGAGATATAGAACTGTGATAAATGTAGTAAGAGCTGTTCTTATAAAGAATTGAGCAAAAATACAGAGAAATGCCATGTACCACAAAATTCAAGATACTGGTTACCTGAGATGCAAACTGAGAGAGGTACCAAAGGGTTTTAATTGTATTACCATTGTTTTATTTCCTAAGATGGGTGGTGGGTATGTGAAGGTCCGCTATAAACTATTCTAAATTTCAATATGTCTGAACTACTTCAGAATAAGTACATTTTGAAAGAATAAATGTTAGGCCCTTGTCAGATCTGTGAATGGTTTTTATACCAAACAATTATATTTTCTTTTCAAGGGCAAGGAGGCAAACAGCTCTCAGACTTTTCTTCCCTCACTAAAAATCTCTCAGCCTCTGACAGATGACAGAAATCTGTGAGCTGAAAGGCACACCTCAGGTTGGCAGTGACATTGAAAGGTCACCAGAAATAGGCTAGCTGATAGCACAGCCATGACTCCAGCAATTAGACCCTAGATATCTGTTTGTTCTTTGAATCCAGATGGAAATGTTTATGAAAGACAGTGCTCAGGAGCCCGTTGTGATTTTTTAATAAGGAAGTAATTAAGAGAGATTAGTAATTCTTGAGTAATAAGCAGGCACCACAGTAGGCATATGAATTGCCACCATCATCACTATCATCATGACAAGTAACATTCATGTAGCATTTAGCAGTATACAGAAAGATCTTATATATATTACCTTACCTGAGCCTGGCAAAAACCCTGCAAGAAATTAAGGAAAAGGAGTATTATATTCATGGAAAAAACTGAATAACAGAGTAACTTTTTCAATGTCAATGAGCTATTTCAGTCACAAGGCTATAACACTAGAAATCAATTACAGGATAAAAAATGGGGAAAAACACAAACACATGGAGACTATGCTAAAATCTCAATGGGACAATGAAGAAATCAAAGGGGACATCAAAAAAAACAAACGATACTATGAAAATGAAAACACAACACTCTAAAATCTGAGATACGGGAAAAGCAGTTCTGTGTGCAGACCTACCTCAGGAAACAAGAAAAAACTTCAGATAAACAAGTTACCCTATCATCTAAAGGAATTAGAAAAAGAAGAATAAACAAAGCCTAAAGTTAGCATAAGGAAGTAATGAAGATCAGAGAAGCAATAAAACAGAGATTTAAAAATAGAAAAAAATCAATGAAACCAAGAACTGTTTTTTGAGATAAAGTTGATAAGACTTTAGCCAAGTTCATCAAGAAAATGACAGGATTCAAATAAACAAAATAAGAAATGAAAGGAGAGAAATTATAGCCAATGTCACAGAAATTTTAAAAAAATCATAAGAAAATACTATGAACAGGTTTATGCTAACAAACTGGATAGAAGAAATGGATAAATTCCTAGAAACCTACAATCTTCCAAGATTGAATCAGGAAGAATTAGATAGGCTAAACAGGCTGATCACTAGTAGTGAAACTGAACTTCCAATAAACAAAAGTCCAAGACCAAATAGCTTCACAGGTGAATTCCACCAAACATATAAAGAAAAGTTAACATTTATTTTCTTAAACTATTTTGAAAAATTGCAGAGCAAGGAATGCTTCCAAGCTCATTCTATGAGGCCACTGTTACCCTGATACCAAAGATACTACAAAAAAAAAAAAAAAAAAGAACTCACAAGCCAGTATCTCTGATGAAGACAGATGTAAAAATCCTCAACAAAATATTAGGAAACCAAGTTCAGCAAAAGGAATTATACACCATGATCAAGTGGGATTTACTCCAGGAATGAAGATATACCACATTAACAAAAGGAAGGATAAAAGTCAACGATGATCTCAATGGACATATAAAAAGCATTTGACAAAATTCAATGACATTTATGGTAAAAACTCTCATCAAAGTTTGTATAGAGGGAATGTGTCTGTGTCTGTTAGTCGCTCAGTCATGTCCAACTCTGGGCGAACACATGGACTGTAGACCGCCAGGCTTCTCTGTCCATGGAATTCTCCAGGCAAGAATACTGGAGTGGGTTGCCATTCCCTTCTCCAGAGGATCTTCCCAACCCAAGGATCGAACCCAGATATCCTGCATTACGGGCAGACTCTTTACCATCTGAGCTACCAGGGAAGCCCTAACATAATAAACCCATTTATGATCATACTCAATGATGAGAGGCTGAAAACTTTTCCTCTTTAGGAACAAGACAAGTTTCCCACCCTTATCACTTCTACTTCCCATAGTATTGGAAGTATTATCTATCAGATAAGAAAAAGTAAGGAAAGCAATGTCAAATTGAAATGGAAAAAGTAAAACTCTCACTAATTGTAGACAACATGGTACTATATATAGAAAACCCGAAGTCTTCATCAAAATATTATTAGAATAAATGAATTTGGTAAACTTTCAGGATACAAGATTAACAGAAATATGTTGCTTTTCTATATACTAATCATAAACTATCAGAAAGAGAAAGCAAGAAAACAATCCCCTTTAAAATCACAACAAAAATAATAGGAATGAACCAAGATGTTAAAAGACCTATACTGTGAAAACTGTAAAACTAATGAAGGAAACTGAATATGATACCAAGAAATGGAAAGAAAACCTGTATTCATGGATTGGAAGAATTAATACTGATAAAATGTCCATACTACTCAATGCAATCTACAGATTAAATGCAATATTATCAAATTACCTATAACATTTTTACAAAACTAAAATCATGCTAAAATTAATATTGAACCACAAACCACTCCAAGTAGTCAAAGCAATCTTAAACCTAAAAACAAAGATGGAGGTATCATACTCCCTGACATTAGACTATACTACAAAGCTACATAAACAAAACTGGATGGTACTGGCACATAAACAGATACATAAATCAATGGAATAGAAAAGACAGCCCAGAAATAGTCACACACATTTGATCAAC
Organism: Oryx dammah; assembly: GCF_014754425.2. NCBI lineage: Eukaryota > Metazoa > Chordata > Mammalia > Artiodactyla > Bovidae > Oryx > Oryx dammah. The sequence goes on from NW_024070186.1 coordinate 91,061,148, forward strand.
TGTATGACAAAGTAGGCAAAAAACTAACAATGGAACAAAGCCTCTTAAATAAGTGGTACTGGAAAAGTAAACAGCTACATAGAAAAGAATAAAGTTAGAATATTTTCTCATACCATATACAAAAATAAAGTCAAAATAGGTGAAAGACCTAAAAGTACATTCTGAAACCATAGAACTCCTAGAAGGGAATAAAGGCAGAATACTCTTTGACATAAATCACAGTAATATTTATTTGGATCTGTCTCTCAAGGCAAAGGAAAACAAGTAAAAATAAACAAATAGACTTAATCAATCTTCAAAACTTTTGTACCTCCAGGGAAACCATCAATAAAACAAAAGTAAAACATACTGAGTGGGATAAAACATTTGGAAATGTAACTGACAAGGGGTTAACATCCAAAATATACAAACAGCTCACACAACTCAATATCATTCAACATCACAAAAACAAACCAATTTAAAAAGAGGAAGAAAATATGAATAGATATTTTTCCAAAGAAGACATATAGATGGCCAACAGGCACATTAAAAGTTGCTCAATATCACTAATCATCATGGAAATACAAGTCAAAATAAAAATATGATATCTCTTCACACTGGCCAGAATGGCTACTGTCTCATCAGAACTGATTCAAATGTATTCTTTTTAATGGCTGAGTAATACTCCATTGTGTATATGTACCACAGCTTTCTTATCCATTCATCTGCTGATGGACATCTAGGTTGTTTCCATGTCCTGGCTATTATAAACAGTGCTGCGATGAACGTTGGGGTACATGTGTCTCTTTCAATTCTGGTTTCCTCCGTGTGTATGCCCAGCAGTGGGATTGCTGGGTCATAAGGCAGTTCTAGTTGCAATTTTTTAAGGAATCTCCACACTGTTCTCCATAGTGGCTGTACTAGTTTGCATTCCCACCAACAGTGTAGGAGGGTTCCCTTCTCTCCACACCCTCTCCAGCATTTATTGCTTGCAGATTTTTGGATAGCAGACATTCTGACTGGTGTGAAGTGGTACCTCATTGTGGTTTTGATTTGCATTTCTCTAATAAAACTGGAGCCGATTATACAGAGTGAAGTAAGCCAGAAAGAAAAACACCAATACAGTATACTAACACATATATATGGAATTTAGAAAGATGGCAATGATGACCCTGTATGCAGGACAGCAAAAAAGACACAGATGTGTATAGCGGACTTTTGGACTCAGTGGGAGAGGGAGAGGGTGAGATGATTTGGGAGAATGGCATTGAAACATGTATACTATCATGTAAGAATCGAATTGCCAGTCTATGTCCGATGCAGGATATGGCACGCTTGGGGCTGGTACGCGGGGATGACCCAGAGAGATGATGTGGGGAGTGGGGTGGGAGGGGGGCTCATGTTTGGGAACGCATGTACACCCGTGGTGGATTCATGTCAATGTATGGCAAAACCAATACAGAATTGTAAAGTAAAAAAAAATTAAATTAAAAAAAAAAAGAATGGCTACTGTCAAAAAGACCACAAATAACAAATAAAAGATGTGTAGAAAAGGGAATGCTAATGCACTGCTGGTGGGAATGTAAACTAGTGCAGCCCTTATGGAAAACAGTATGGCATTTCCTCAAAAAACTAAAAATAGAACTACCATATGATCCAGCAGTTCCATTTCTGAGTATAAATCCCAAGAAAATGAAAATACTGATTCATAAAGATATATACAGACCAATGTTCACAGCAGCAGTATTTATAATAGCAAAGTTATAGAAGCAAACTTAGTGTCCATCAACAGATGAATGGATAAAGAAGAAATAGTATATATACACAACGGAATGTTACTCAGACATTAAAATGAACAAAATTATGCCATCTGCAACATGATGGGCCTAGGGAGTATAATTAGTAAAACAGGTAAAAAAGAGAAAGATAAATACTATATTGTGTCACTTATAAGTGAAATCTAAAAAAAAAAAAATATAACAAAACAAAAACAGACTCAAAAGTAAAGAAAGCAAACTAATGATTACCAGTAAGAAGGGGAATGGAGGAGGGGCAGGACAGAGCTATGGGTTTAAGAGGTACAAACTGTTATGCATAAAATAAGACAGAAGGATATATTGTACAGCACAGAGAATATACCCAATATCTTATAACTTTAAGTGGACTATAATCTATAAAAATATTGAATCACAGCTTTCTTATCCATTCATCTACTGATGGACATCTAGGTTGTTTCCATGTCCTGGCTATTATAAACAGTGCTGCGATGAACATTGGGGTACATGTGTTTCTTTCAATTCTGGTTTCCTCTGTGTGTATGCCCAACAGTGGGATTGCTGGGTCATAAGGCATTTCTATTTGCAATTTTTTAAGGAATCTCCACACTGTTCTCCATAGTGGCTGTACTAGTTTGCATTCCCACCAACAGTGTAGGAGGGTTCCCTTCTCTCCACACCCTCTCCAGCATTTATTGCATACACAATGGAGTATTACTCAGCCATTAAAAAGAATACATTTGAATCAGTTCTGATGAGATGGATGAAACTGGAGCCAATTATACAGAGTGAAGTGAGCCAGAAAGAAAAACACCAATACAGTATACTAACACATATATATGGAATTTAGGAAGATGGCAATGATGACCCTGTATGCAGGACAGCAAAAAAGACACAGATGTGTATAGTGGACTTTTGGACTCAGAGGGAGAGGGAGAGGGTGTGATGATTTGAGAGAATGGCATTGAAACATGTATAATAACATGTAAGAATCGAAATGCCAGTCTATGTCTGATGCAGGATATGACACGCTTGGGGCTGACGCGCGGGGATGACCCAGAGAGATGTTGTGGGGAGGGGGGTGGGAGGGGGGTTCATGTTTGGGAACGCATGTACACCTGTGGTGGATTCATGTCAATCTATGCCAAAACCAATACAGAATTGTAAAGTAAAAATTAAAAATAAATAAATAAATTAAAAAAAAATAATAATAAAATAAAAAAAAATATTGAATCACTATGTTGCATACATGAGACTAAAAAATATGGTAAATCAAATATTTTACTTAACAATTAATTAATAAGTATATAAATAAATAAAAGTCATTTTTTTTAAATGGTACTTGCAGTATCAGTGTCCCGGTAGAACAAGCTCCCCAGAATAGCTGCCACCACATTTATGTCCCCAGGTGGATCTCAGTTGCTCCTTGTCCCTCCAGGAAACCTTCTAATGTCAGCAAGTAGGTCTGACCCAGTCTCCTTTCAAATTACTATTTCTATGCTGATACTCAGAGCATGTGAGATATTGTGCAAACCCTTTAAGAGTGGGGTCACTGTTTCTAACAGCCCCCCTAGTCCACTCATAACACAAGTCCCATGGTCCTTCAAAGCCTGGTGGTCTGGGGTTTGTCTCCACAATGCAAGACCCCCATGCTGGAGAACACAATATGGAGCTCATACCCTTCACTCCTTGGGAAGAACTGCTTAACTGTGATTACCCTCCCTGTGCAGGTCATCTACTTAAGGCTGTGCTTTTTTCTATACTGCATCTCTACCCTTCTACCCATCTTGTGGTTCCTTCCTTAGATCTTTAATTGTGGAAAAACTTTTCTGCTAGTCTTCAGGTCATTCCGAAAGATAGTTGCCCTGCAAATGGTTGTAATTTCGCTGTGCTGGGTGGGAGAAGGTGAGTTCATGGTCTTCTTACTCTGCCATCTTGGCCATACCTCACTCTACTCTCAATTGTATAATTACTATTAGTTGAAGAAAATATATGAAATATAAAAACTTTAGGCTTTTTGTGTGCTTGGTTGCTCAGTTGTGTATTACTCTTTGTGGCCCCATGGACTATAGCATACCAGGCTCCTCTGCCCAAGGAATTTTCCAGCCAAGAATACTAGAGTGGGTTGCCATTTCCTTCTCCAGGGATCTTTCCAATCCAGGGACTGAACCAGAGTCTCTTGCATCTCCTGCATTGGCAGGCAGATTCTTTACCACTAGCACCACCTGGGAAACCCTAGGCTTTCTAGCCACACAGAGAATATTCTAGTATAAGATCTCCAAACCCCCTTTTCTCTCTCTCCATCTCTGAAGATTCACTCACACTGTCATTTCAGAATCTTTTTTATCTGCCACTGTTAAAGCCCTAGAAAATGAAAGTTGCTCAGTCATGTCCAATCCTTTGTGACCCCATGGACTGACTATGCTGTCCATGGAATTCTCCAGGTTAGAATACTGGAGTGGGTAGCCTTTCCCTTCTCCAGGGGATCTTCCCAACCCAGGGATTAAACACAGGTCTCCCGCAATGCAGGCAGATTCTTTACTGGCTGAGCCACAAGGGTAGCCCAAGAATACTGGAGGGGGTAGCCTATCCCTTCTCCAGGGAATCTTCCCGACCCAGGAATCGAACTGGGTTTTCCTGCATTGCAGGCAGATTCTTTACCAACTGAGCTATCAGGGAAGCCCAGCACACTCTAATTAAGAGAGAGCCTAACAATCACCCTGTGGCTCAGATGGTAAGGAATCCACCTGCATTGTGGGAGACCTGGGTTCAGTCCCTGGGTTGGGAAGATCCCCTGGAGGAGGAAATGGCAACCCACTCCAGTAGTCTTGCCTGGAAAACCTCCATGGACAGAGGAGCCTGGCGGGCTAAAGTCCATGGGGTCACAAAGAGTTAGACATGAGTGAGTGACTAAGCACAACAACAATCACTTAACACACACACAAAAATCTTGGCCCAAGTGAGAGATTTGGTTTGTCCGAGTACAAATTGCTTTATATTAATGCTACAGAGAAAACACATTTCTTTCTCTTGGCAACATTTCCTCATAAGTAGATGAACTATTCAATACTTTGTGGTCTTGTAATAAAGTGCTCCAACCATTATTGGACATGTCAACTGCCACTTTGAACAGGTTTGAAATGCCTGGAGCTCTAAAAACTGATAGAAAAATCAGAGCTTATTTCAGTTTTCAAAAGCTTCTTGACACTCCCGGTGACAGATATCGTTATCATGGTTTTTTCTTCTGAGCAATATAAAAAATCAGACCAGCTGGAATGGCAAAGGGAGGCATTTTATATTAAAATTCCTGTCCCCAACATGCCAGTTTGGTTTTTTAAGTTATTTGTTTGCAAGTACATAAGAATTTTCCAGTTTCTTATGGTGTCTTCTTTATTGTATAAAGGAATTAAATGTACTTTTCCAAGTTTATTCCAGGTTTAACCTCTGAACACTCAAATTTGAATTTTATAAGCTTCAATATAAAGCCAATTCATTAAATATTCAACCAATATCTTGCTTGTTCAAGCGTTATAATAACACACTGTAATAAGAACTGAAGCTATGATAGTGAATAAAACAATGAATGGAATCTCCCCTTACTCTGACTGAGCTTAAGTAGAGTGCATGATACAGATATTGTCAGTCAAAGGAGGTTTCCTAAAGGAATTAAAAAATAAAGCTAAGATCTTGCATTGGTAAGGAAACTAATGCCAGCTGCTGAAACAAACTAACCCCAATTTACGGCAGCTTAATACACTAGTGACGTTCTGTTCAGTCGCTCAGTCATGCCTGACTCTTTGCAACACATGTACTGCAGATTGCCAGGCTTCCTTGTCCTTCACCATCTCCCAGAGTTTGCTCAAATTCATGTCTATTGAATCGGTGATGCCATCCAACAGTCTTGTCCTCTGTCATCCCTTTCTCCTCCTGCCTTCAATCTTTCCCTGTCAGGGTCTTTTCCAAAGAGTCAGTTCTTCACATCAGGTGGCCAACATATTGGAACTTCAGCATCTGTCCTTCCAATCAATATTCAGGACTGATTTAATCTAGGATGGATTGGTTGGATCTCCTTGCAGTACAAGGGACTCTCAAGAGTCTTTTCCAACACCACAGTTCAAAAGCATCAATTCTTCAGCGCTCAGCTTTCTTTATGGTTCATCTCTCAACATCCATACATGACTACTAGAAAAATCATAGCTTTGACTAGACAGAACTTTGTTGGCAATGTTTCTGCTTTTTAATATTCTGTCTAGGTTGCTCATCACTATGAACAAAGCTAGTGGAGGTGATGGAATTCCAGTGGAGCTATTTCAAATCCTGAAAGATGATGCTGTGAAAGTGCTGCACTCAATATGCCAGCAAATGTGGAAAACTCAGCAGTGGCCACAGGACTGGAAAAGGTCAGTTTTCATTCCAATCACAAAGAAAGGCAATGCCAAAGTGCTCAAACTACTGCACAACTGCACTCATCTCACATGCTAGTAAAGTAATGCTCAAAATTCTCCAAGCCAGGCTTTAGCAATACGTAAACCATGAACTTCCAGATGTTCAAGCTGGTTTTAGAAAAGGCAGAGGAACCAGAGATCAAATTGCCAGCCTCCGCTGGATCATGGAAAAAGCAAGAGAGTTCCAGAAAAACATCTATTTCTGCTTTACTGACTATGCCAAAGCCTTTGACTGTATGGATCACAAGAAACTGTGGAAAATTCTGAAAGACATGGGAATACCAGACCACCTAACCTGCCTCTTGAGAAACCTATATGAAGGTCAGGAAGCAACAGTTAGAACTGGACATGGAACAACAGACTGGTTCCAAAGAGGAAAAGGAGTACATCAAGGTTGTATATTGTCACCCTGCTTATTTAACTTATATGAGGAATACACCATGAGAAACGCTGGGCTGGAAGAAGCACAAGCTGGCATCAAGATTGCCGGGAGAAATATCAATAACCTCAGATACGCAGATGACACCACCCTTATGGCAGAAAGTGAAGAGGAACTAAAGAGTCTCTTGATGAAAGTGAAAGAGGAAAGTGAAAAAGTTGACTTAAAGCTCAACATTCAGAAAACTAAGATCATGGCATCCAGTCCCATCACTTCATAACAAATAGATGGGGAAACAGTGGCTGACTTTATTTTGGGGGGCTCCAAAATCACTGCAGATGGTGATTGCAGCCATGAAATTAAAAGACGCTTATTCCTTGAAAGGAAAGTTATGACCAATCTAGACAACATAATAAAAAGAAGAGACATCATGTGGATGTATGGCAAAACCAACACAATACTGTAAAGTAATTTACCTCCAATTAAAATAAATAAATTTATATTAAAAATAAATTTAAAAAAAAAAGTAGAGACATTACTTTGCCAACAAAGGTCTGTCCAGTCAAAGCTATGGTTTTTCCAGTGGTTATGTATGGATGTGGGAGTTGAACTATAAAGAAAGCTGAGCACTGAAGAATTGATGCTTTTGAACTGTGGTGTTGGAGAAGACTCTTGAGAGTCCCGTGGACAGCAAGGAGATCCAACCAGTCCATTCTAAAGGTGATCAGTCCTGGGTGTTCATTGGAAGGCCTAATGTTGAAGCTGAAACTCCAGTACTTTGGCCACCTGATGCGAAGAGCTGACTCATTTGAAAAGACTCCAATGCTGGGAAAGATTGAGGGCAGGACGAGAAGGGGACGACAGAGGACGAGATGGTTGGATGGCGTCACTGACTCAATGGACATGAGTTTTGGTTAACTCTGGGAGTTGCTGATGGACAGGCAGGCCTGGCATTCTGCAGTTCATGGGATCACAAAGAGTCAGACACGACTGAGCGACTGAACTGAACTGAACTGAACTAGGTTGGTCATAGCTTTTCTTCCAAGGAGCAAGAGTCTTTTAATTTCATGACTGCAGTTACCATATGCAGTGATTTTGGAGCCCAAGAAAATAAAGTCTGTCACTGTTTCCCCATCTATTTGCCATGACGTGGTGGGACTGGATGCCATGATCTTGGTTTTTTGAATGTTGAGTTTTAAGCCAGCTTTTTCACTCTCCTCTTTCACCTCATCAGGAGGCTCTTTAGTTCTTCATTTTCTGCCATAAAGGTGGTGTCATCTGCATATCTGAGGTTATTGATATTTCTCCCAGCAATCTTGATTCCAGCAATCTTGTGCAACCTTGTGCTTCATCCAGCCTGGCATTTCACATGATGTACACTGCATGTAAGTTAAATAAGCAAGGTGACAATATACAGCCTTGACATACTCCTTTCCCAATTTGGAACCAGTCCATTGTTCCAAGTCTGGTTCTAACTGTTGCTTCTCGACCTGCATACAAGTTTCTCAAGAGGTAGGTCAGGTGATCTGGTATTCCCATCTCTTTAAGAATTTTCCATGGTTTGTTATGATCCACATAGTCAAAGGCTTTAGTGTAGTCAATTAAGCAGGTAGATATTTTTCTGGAATTCTCTTGCTTTTTCGATGATCCAACGGATTTGGCAATTTGAATTCTGGTTCCTCTGCCTTTTCTAAATCCAGCTTGAACATATGGAAGCTCTCAGTTCATATACTGTTGAAGCCTTAGTTTGGAGAATTTTGAGCATGACTTTGCTAGCATGTGAGATGAGTGCAATTGTGAGGTAGTTTGAACATTTTTGGCATTGCCTTTCTTTGGGATTGGATTGAAAACTCACTCTTTCCAGTCCTGTGGCCACTGCTGAGTTTTCCAAATTTGCTGGCATACTGAGTGCAGCACATTCACAGCATCATCTTTCAGGATTTGAAATAGCTCCACTGGAATTCCATCACCTCCACTAGCTTTGTTCATAGTGATGCTTTCTAAGGCCCACTTGACTTCACATTCCAGGATGTCTGGCTCCAGATGAGTGATCACACCATCGTGGTTGTCTGGGTCATTAAGATCTTTTTTGTACAGTTCTCTGTATTCTTGCCATGTCTTAACATCTGCTTCTGTTAGGTCCATACCATTTCTGTCCTAGTCACTTACTCTTCCTCATATTACAGTCAAATGAAAGACTCAGGCTCTTTCATCTTTGGCCCCTGTCCTCTTCAAAGTTTTCTGAATTCTTTCCAGGTAGATGGTGGATGGTGAAATAGAACAAGGGCCAGTATGAACAGTGGCCTATCCCTTTCACCACAGTTTACTGAGTTACATGTTCACACTTAACTGCAAGGGAGGCTAAGATTATAGTGTAGCCATGTGCCAAGGATGAAGTAGGAAAGGTGGATACTGGCAAATACAAGCCAGTGCCTACCACACCTGAAGGGAGAGTAGCATGAGCTGTGAAAGCTGAAGGGAAAGAGGAGTGGGAGAGAGGTAATGAAGAATGTTACAGGATGAGAGAACATAAAATAGAAAACATGGAGATAAGAGAACATGGCGTATGGGACTTCAAAGTTGTCCACTGGGGCTGGAATATGGAATTCAAACTGGTGAAGTGAATGATGGGCAGGTCATGCACATCTTTGCAGACCACTTTAAGAAATATGAAGGAAAAATATTTCTTTTATCCCAAGAAAATAGCTTCATTAAATATGTTACCCAAAGGAAGTGAAATGTCTATGTCAGATATTTAGAAAAATCATAACTCCTTTAGTATGAAAAAAAACTGGAAGAAATGAAAGAGAACAAGACTGCAGGCTAATTAAGAAGCTATTTCAATAATCCAGGTGATGAACTGTAAACTAGGATAATGTGACTAAAAGGCCTGGGAAAAAATGTGGATTGATCTGGGAAATATTTAGGAGGTAGAATTGAAATAATACAGTTTCTAATTCAATGTGGGTTTCATGTAGCATCAACTTGCAATATTTCGGATATTTTTCTGTATTTTATCTAGGTACTTATTAATCTATGTAAGATAGAGCAAAGATTCCTAGTTCATATCACAAACATTTATCAACCGTGGGATGAGATTATGGTGTTACCAACTCAGAGAGCAAAATATCATACCAATATCTTTCATTTAGAATTATAAATGCAGTTGAAGACTTTACTTTTTATACAAGTCCACTTGCCTGAAATCATTACATAAATCAATAACTGGGATGAATTAGGAAGTTTCCAATGACTCTGGGCATCTGATATCTCATTTTACTAATTTTATAGACTTCTAAAAATTACAGGATTACCCAAATTGAAACAATTTTCTGCTTCATAGTAAGTCGGGTTATAGCTTAGTTTGGAATGAATGTTTAAGTTTGTCACTGGCTGAAGAATTCTGTGACATTTTAGTCAGACAAGAAGCAGGGACATCTTAGTCAGACAAGAAGCAGGAGATGCTAGTAGCCTTGCTGTGTAAAGGTCTTTCCAGCATGCTTCAGAACATATTTGTTTAGCAGAATCCTAGCCTGTTTTCTGGGACCTACCACCTGAAGACATTCTGTCTTTGCAATATCAAATCATAAGGATGCTGCTTGCCAAGACTCACACTGTCATCCACCTGGCCACGTCTGACCACTTTAAGAACTGAGAATAAAGGGACAAAGGTCCTGGTTGACATTGTGGAAATCAGGCCATGCCTACAAGCTCTTTTTTAGAAGTAACTGCCTGCTGGATGCTGAAGTCCCCTTGTGTGTCCTCTACTTTGTTCCTGATCAGTGATCCTGAGAGATGGCGTGCTTCCTCACAAATACCACTTACTTCTTTGTGCATCACACGTGTTCTGGTGTCATACCTTGACCTTCAACCTGTCTGAACATGGCATCTGGCTCCTCCCCAGGAGGAAGGTTGTATTTCTTCCAGCTACTCCACTTCCATCCTGGAGCTTCCCCCAACCTTCTGGAAAGCCTCTTCCATACAACTGCCATTCTGGCTTTACTCCAGTCATCACGGTTGCTATTTGCAACTGGAATTACCCATTGGATCCCATCTGTTCCTCCAAGAGTGATACCACTTGCTATCAAGTCCTGTAAAATGTTATCAGAGAGCTGGCTCCATATTTCTTTTTTGAATTTGGAATTTTAAAAATCTGCAGCAGCAGGAATTAACTAATGATAATTACTCCTGTTTCTTAATAAAAGTCTACTATTGATATCCTTTGCTTCTTTTTTTAACTTAAAAAAAAATAATGTATTTATTTTAATTGGAGGCTAATTACTTTACAATATTGTAGTGGTTTTTGCCAGACATCAACATGAATCAGCCATGGGTATACATGTGTTCCCCATCCTGAACCCCCCTCCCACCTCCTTTCCCATCCTATCCCTCAGGGTCATCCCAGTGCACCAGCCCTGAGCACCCTGTCTCAAGCATTAAACCTGGACTGGCGATCTATTTATGTCCTTTGGTTCTTAAATTAGGAACATTTTGAATCTCAAATATATTTTAAGTAGATTATATCCATAATTTAATTGACAAATACCTAACAAAAGCACACTATTTTATTCAGAGGCAATGGTAACTAAATACCATGGTTTTAAAATATTCTGAAGTTTGTAGCTCTGTAGTTGAACCCAAAATACTGCCTTAGGTAATTTGGCCCTATTTTCCTGAGAATGGCAAGATTATTAATGATGATTGCTACTTTTTTGAAGTTTTTTAAAACTCTCAGGGGAAATTACCACTTTACCCTATTAAGTTTTACTATAAGATTTCAGTGTTATTTTAGCATTCTTTTCCATTTTTTGCCCTTGCTTATTTTTTCAAAGAGAATTTTTAAAATAGTTTTAAAACAAACTACTTTTTGTCATTAGTAGTTTTAAGATGTTTTATAGCTTCCATATTTCTAAAGATCTTTTGGTATGACGACATGATGAAGCAGATTTAGGTCATGAGATGTACAATCCTTTCAAGGAGAAAGAATACATGCATATGAGCTCCCAAACAGCTTTCAAGTTACTAACATTATTATTCAACAGAGAAAATACCTTTCTGCTCTCTATCTATGAAGGACACACTTATTTCACAACTAACTCAATGTACAGATGTCATCTTCAGTTTCATGGTGTGCCCCTCCAAAAAAACTGGACTTCTTTTTGCAGTTTTCTTATTGAGTATCTATCCATTCATCATTAAGTACTATAAAATACAATGTCTCACTGATTCTTCCTTTCAAGATCTCATTACCTGTTTATATTCTGACTCTAAGATGAGCCATGATTAAACACACCTTGCAGTTGGAAGATGAAAGAGTGGTCTTAAGAACTTAAGAAGCCATAATGATAACTGCCACATATTGAGTACTAATATGCACAATGCAATGTGTTGGGTGCACACACTAACTAAACTGAAAGTCACTCAGTCGTGTCCGACTCTTTGTGACCCCATGGACTACACAGTCCATGGAATTCTCCAGGCCAGAATACTGGAGTGGGTAGCCTTTCCCTTCTCCAAGGGATCTCCACAACCCAGGAATTGAACCCAGGTCTCCCGCATTGCAGGCAGATTCTTTACTAACTGAACTATGATATTAGATAATAACTAGATTAAGTTCAGTTCAGTCACTCAGTTGTGTCCGACTCTTTGTGACCCCATGAAGCACGCCAGGCCTCCCAGTCCATCACCAACTCCCGGAGTTCACTCAGATTCACGTCCATTGAGTTGGTGATGCCATCCAGCCATCTCATCTGTCGTCCCCTTCTCCTCCTGCCCCCAATCCCTCCCAGCATCAGGGTCTTTTCCAATCAGTCAACTCTTTGCATGAGGTGGCCAAAGTATTGGAGCTTCAGCTTCAGCATCATTCCCTCCAAAGAAATCCCAGGGCTGATCTCCTTCAGAATGGACTGGTTGGATCTCCTTGCAGACCAAGGGACTCTCAAGAGTCTTCTCCAACACCACAGTTCAAAAGCATCAATTCTTCAGCGCTCAGCCTTCTTCACAGTCCAACTCTCACATCCATACATGACCACTGGTAAAACCACAGCTTTGACTAGATGGACCCTTGTTGACAAAGTAATGTCTCTGCTTTTCAATATGCTATCTAGGTTGGTCATAACTTTTCTTCCAAGGAGTAAGCATCTTTTAATTTCATGGCTGCAATCACCATCTACAGTGATTTTGGAGCCCCAAAAAATAAAGTCTGACACTGTTTCCACTGTTTCCCCATGTATTTGCCAAGAAGTGATGGGACCAGATGCCATGATCTTCGTTTTCTGAATGTTGAGCTTTAAGCCAACTTTTTCACTCTCCTCTTTCACTTTCATCAAGAGGCTTTTTAGTTCCTCTTCACTTTCTGCCATAAGGGTGGTGTTATTTGCATATCTGAGGTTAGATATTATCTAATATTATAATTTAATTAGATATTATCACTAATCCTTATAGTAAGAGGTATGTCTTATTGTCTCCCTTTTGTAGATAGTGAAGTTGCTCAGTCATGTCCAGCTCTTTGCGACCCTGTGGACTGTAGCCCACCAGGCTCCTCCGTCCATGGGATTCACCAGGCAAGAATACTGGAGTGGGTTGCCATAAGGGAAAGGTAATTGAAGCCCAGAAAGATTAAGTGATTTGTGTCAAGTAATACAGCTAGAGAATGGCAAGACCAGAATTTGCAGTCAAATCAGGATTCAATGCCCATGAAACTATAATACATAACACAGTGTTCATCTGAGGCATTTTCATTCTAACATGTTAAGTGATGGCAGAATCCACCAGCAATGCAGGAGACCCAGGTTCGATTCCTGGGTTGGAAAGATCCCCTGGAGAAGGAAATGGCAACCCAGTCCAATACTCTTGCCTAGAGAATTCGGTGGACAGAGAAGCCTGGTGAGTTACATACAGTCCAGGGGGTTGCAAAGAGCTGGACACTACTGAGCAATTAACACACACACAGAATGGATTAATTGGGGTAATCCTAGGACTAGAGGAATAGGAGAACTTTCATGGCCACCCAGTGACTGGTGTCTAAACATAAGGACACATTCAAGAGTTTCTGACTCTTGGTATATTTTTCTTCTATTGCTGCTACAATAATTAGCACAAACTTAGTACCTTAACAATTCAAACTTATTACCTTATAATTCTGTGATTCAGAAGTATGACAAAGGTCTTACTGGGTCAAATTAAGGTGTTACTAAGGCTAGGTACCTTTCTGGAAGCTCTAGGAGACAATGTGTTTCCTTGCCTTTTCAAACTTAAGAGGACACTCCCATTCTTTGGCTTGCAGTCCACTTCCTTCCCCTTCCTTCAAAGTAGCAATACAGTATCTCTTTGTCTTTGCTTTCATAATCACATCTCTTTCTCTGAACATCTTCTTGGACATCCCTCTTCCATTTTTAATGAACCTGTGATTACATAAGACATACCTTGATAGACAAGGTTGTGGCCCATGTGATCATATTGTGGTCCAAAGAATAGCAAGGAGAGATAAGAAACCCTTCCTCAGTAATCAATGCAAAGAAATAGAGGAAAACAACAGAATCGGAAAGACTAGAGCTCTCTTCAAGAAAATCAGAGATACCAAGGGAACATTTAATGCAAAGATGGGCTCAATAAAGGAGAGAAATGGTATGGACCTAACAGAAGCAGAAGAGATTAAGAAGAGGTGGCAAGAACACATAGGAGAACTATACAAAAAAGATCTATATGACCCAGATAATCACAATGGTGTGATCACTCACCTAGAGCCAGACATCCTGGAATGTGAAGTCAAGTGGGCCTTAGAAGGCATCACTACAAACAAGGCTAGTGGAGGTGATGGAATTCCAGTTGAGCTATTCAAATCCTGAAAGATGATGCTGTGAAAGTGCTGCACTCAATATGCCAGCAAATTTGGAAAACCCAGCAGTGGCCACAGGAATGGAAAAGGTCAGTTTTCATTCCAATCCCAAAGAAAGGCAATGCCAAAGAATGCTCAAACTACTGCACAATTGCACTCATCTTACACTAGCTAGTAAAGTAATGTTCAAAATTCTCCAAGCCAGGCTTCAGCAATATGTGAACAGTAAAATTCCAGATGTTCAAGCTGGTTTTAGAAACGGCAGAGGAACCAGAGATCAAATTGCAACATCCACTGGATCATCAAAAAAGCAAGAGAGTTCCAGAAAAACATCTATTTCTGCTTTATTGACTATGCCAAAGCCTTTGACTGTGTGGATCACAAGAAACTGTGGACAATTCTGAAAGAGATGGGAATACCAGACCACCTGACCTGCCTCTTGAGAAATCTCTATGCAGGTCAGGAAGCAACAGTTAGAACTGGATATGGAACAACAGACTGGTTCCAAATTGGGAAAGGAGTACGTCAAAGCTGCATATTGTCACCCTGCTTCTTTAACTTATATGCAGAGTACATCATGAGAAACGCTGGGATGGATGAAGCACAAGGCAGAATCAAGATTGCCGGGAGAAATATGAATAACCTCAGATATACAGATGACAGCACCCTTATGGCAGAAAGTGAAGAGGAACTAAAAAGCCTCTTGATGAAAGTGAAAGAGGAGAGTGAAAAAGTTGGCCTGAAGCTCAACATTCAGAAAATGAAGATCACGGTATGTGGTCCCATCACTTCATGGGAAATAGATGGGGAAACAGTGGAAACAGTGTCAGACTTTACTTTTTTGGGCTCCAAAATCACTGCAGATGGTGACTGCAGCCATGAAATTAAAAGACGCTTACTCCTTGGAAGGAAAGTTATGACCAACCTAGATAGCATATTCAAAAGCAGAGACATTACTTTGTCAACAAAGGTCCGTCTAGTCAAGGCTCTGGTTTTACCAGTGGTCATGTATGGATGTGAGAGTTGGACTGTGAAGAAGGCTGAGCGCTGAAGAATTGATGCTTTTGAACTGTGGTATTGGAGAAGACTCTTGAGAGTCCCTTGGACTGCAAGGAGATCCAACCAGTCCATTCTGAAGGAGATCAGCCCTGGGATTTCTTTGGAAGGAATGATGCTGAAGCTGAAACTCCAGTACTCTGGCCACCTCATGCGAAGAGTTGACTCATTGGCAAAGACCCTGATGCTGGGAGGGATTGGGGGCAGGAGGAGAAGGGGACGACAGAGGATGAGATGGCTGGATGGCATCACTGACTCGATGGACGTGAATCTGAGTGAACTCCGGGAGTTGGTGATGGACAGGGAGGCCTGGTGTGCTGTGATTCATGGGGTTGCAAAGAGTCGGACACGACTGAGTGACTGAACTGAACTGAGTGGGAGAATTATTCTGTCTACTACAAATCACTAGGCATAATGAGACATGAATCTCAAAGTAGTTATAGACCTAGGATATTAATTTCCTAAGAACAGAGGAAGATCATGAGTATAGTGAAGTGAATTTCAAATAAAATCCAAGATATCTGTCAAAGAATTGGTGGAATAAGAAATCAAAACTTGCCACTGGCAGAAATCAAACAGGACAGCATTTAGAAATTAGGACAAGATTAGTATCTATTACGGGTTGAATTGTTTCCCCTGAAAATTCATATGTTGAAATCCTCGAAATGTGACCTTATTTGGAAATAGAATCAGTGCAGATATAACTAGTTAAGATGAGATCATATTAAAGTAGGGTGGGCCCATAATCCAAGATGACTAGTGTTCCCATAAAAAGAATGCCATATGAAGAGATAGACATACACAAGAAGAACACCATGTGAACACAAAGCAGAGATCGGGTGATACCTCTACAAACCAAGAAACACCAAAGATTCCTAACAACCCACGAGAAGCTAGGAGGCATGGAAGAGATTCTCTCAAAGCCCTCAGAAGGAACAAACCCAAACTCAAATGGGAAACACATCAATTACTTTTTCCATGTCTGTAAATAAAGCACATCTCTCAGATGAAAAATCCAGGTTAAATGCAGCAACTCAAACTTCTAGTCTCCAGAACTGTGAGAGAATAAATTTCTTTTAAGCAACCTAGTTAGTGGCACTTTGTTACAGTAGCCCTAGCAAACTAAATATAGAAGCATCAGAGAACAGAGAAACTTGAGAGATGGAGAAATTGACAAGAAGCTCAGTCATTTATATAATTAGGAAATAGGAAATTAATCCAACCAGGAACAATTAGAACAGACACTAGAGTTAGAGAGAGCCATCAACAAACCTGACTTGATCTCAAACCAATGAATTGGGTCAGACTTATTCCAAGACTTGGGAAGAAGCAGAGTCTCCAGGTGGATTTAGAAAGGAGTAGCCACCTGGGTGAGGGGACCCTGGGGACAGGAAGAAAGTCAGATGTATTGTAAGCAACACTGCCCTGTGACAAATGCATTCTTCTTACAGGAGCTTGGTTAATTTATTTATTCTCTGCTTGCCTACATGAAGGTCGCTGAAAGGTTTTTGTGTACTCACTTTTAAGTATTTGGTTAAAGTTAATTGGGTACCTTTCTCGGCTCATTTTGCGAAGTAGCAACAGAACAAGTGATGATAGACTACTGGCAAGAGCAATTTGTCTCTCTTCTTTATGACTCTTTCTCTCCCATATCCATTAAGGATTCCTTTTTTAAAAAAGCAAAAACCAAACTGCAGTACACTTTCTACATATGTACTTTGTCATCCTGTAGCACTGAACTATACATTTTATTGGATAGAATTTGTGAAATTTTCTTCATTAGAGTTACATTTCTTAGAATTATACATGCAAGAAATTGGTTTTACCATTCTGCTGAGGGGGTAACAAAGAAAAATATAAATAATTGGCTAGATTGTAGGTAAATGACAACCTATAGCAATGTGTCAATACAGGGATGAGACCCCACAGAGTTCAATGTAAACAAATTTCTAGTCATACAGGCTTCATTTCATTGCCAAGTTCAAGCAAGTGATTATGCAGTAACACCAAGTAAATAGAACTTCAGTGACAATTTATATAGGCTAGGAAGACATACCAATGTTGTTCAAATATAGTCTAGTATTTTCATTCATGTATATTTGAACTCTTCTTTGCCAGTGGTGATTGTTCAACTCCTTGGGATAAGAAATAGCCATATTCCAATCACTCTATCTCTAGATTTATTTATTTTTCTCCCTTCCCCTTCTCTTTCTCTCTCTTTCCCTTTCTCTCTCTTTCCCTTTCTCTCTTCTGCAATAGTGTTTGAAGAATTAGGGCAATATGCTTCTTGAATCCAGCCTCTAAGGGGGTAGATGCTTGTTGTAACCACTTCTTCACTCTAGACTTCAAGGCCTAATCAGTAGAAAAGGAAAAACTTCCTAACTTTTCAATTAGAAGGCTACAAGCAAAGAAAGCCCTTAATGCTTTGTTCTCTTCAGCTTGGAAAAATGGAAAGATGATACCCTGAAATTTATTTTATTTTTGCATTTGAGAGCTATGCTGTGTTGCTCATCACCTGACACCATGCAGAGCCTTACATTAAAAAAATAATAATCCATCTAAATTTGGAACATGCAAAGACCAGACATCAACAGAGAAATGCCACACTCTAAACAATTTATTTTTAAAGTTTCAGTCTATGGGGTTGCAAAGAATCAGACACAACTGAGAGAATGAACTGAACTGAATCAACTTTTTTTAAAGGTCTGGCTTTATAATTTATTACTAATTTTTCCTTCCAACCACTCCTTTACACTGCCTTAGTTCTCATCAAATCATGTGGTTTCTCTCTTTCTTAAGGGGGAAATAATAAATAAAAATTAAAGGATCACATTCTTCCAACATTTTATGCAAGAAAAGGGTATCTCTCTGTAGGAAGAGCCAACTGACCACATCACCCCAACTCTAAATACTAGATTAGAAATTAATCTTTCCATTCACACCACCATTATGAATTCTTAGAGGTCTACAGGTAAAACTCCAAGCTATAATATCAAGTCCTTTTTCTTAGTCCCCTTTAGCTGGGCTTAGTCAGGATGGAACTTTTAATACAACTGTATTAAATAGGAAGAGAAGAAGTAAAATAAAATAAGCAGAGAACAAGAGCAAAAAAACAATGCAGTTTACAAAGCACTGGTTTCTGACAATCTTGTATAGCTTGCTTCCTATACTATTCCATCTGTACTATCTCTCTGAAGGTATATACTGAGTCTCAAAGTGCTCTTACTAACTCCCACCAAGAGGTCATTTTAATCTTCTGTAACTAGACTAAGCTAGACTGAGTGCTTTCTGCTTTCAAACTATCATTGCTCCAGTTCTAGTATGAAAAACTTTCCTTGCTTCCATTACAAAAACCTGCAATAACCTTTTAGATGAGATCCCAATTACTTACCTACCATGGCATGACTAAAAGTATAACCATATTTTCTGACACACTATGAAAATTAAAACTTAGAGCAAATTACCTTTCCCAACAGCAGATGCTTATTTATACTACTCTTTTGTTACCATCTGAGGTATTAATAATAAACAAAGTGGCAAATTTGGAGTTAGGAGACCCAAGATTGAATCCCAAATCCATGGAACAACAGATTGGTTCCAAATTGGGAAAGGAGTACGTCAAGGCTGCATATTGTCACCCTGCTTATTTAACTTATATGCAGAGTACATCATGAGAAACGCTGGGATGGATGAAGCACAAGGCAGAATCAACATTGCTGGGAGAAATATCAATAACCTCAGATATGCAGATGACAGCACCCTTATGGCAGAAAGTGAAGAGGAACTAAAAAGCCTCTTGATGAAAGTGAAAGAGGAGAGTGAAAAAGTTGGCCTGAAGCTCAACATTCAGAAAATGAAGATCACGGTATGTGGTCCCATCACTTCATGGGAAATAGATGGGGAAACAGTGGAAACAGTGTCAGACTTTACTTTTTTGGGGATTCAAAATCACTGCAGATGGTGACTGCAGCCATGAAATTAAAAGATGCTTACTCCTTGGAAGAAAAGTTATGACCAACCTAGATAGCATATTCAAAAGCAGAGACATTACTTTGTCAACAAAGGTCTGTCTAGTCAAGGCTATGGTTTTTCCAGTGGTCATGTATGGATGTGAGAGTTGGACTGTGAAGAAAGCTGCCAAAGAATTGATGCTTTTGAACTGTGGTATTGGAGAAGACTCTTGAGAGTCCCTTGGACTGCAAGGAGATCCAACCAGTCCATTCTAAAGGAGATCAGTCCTGGGTGTTCGTTGGAAGGACTGATGCTAAAGCTGAAACTCCAATACTTTGGCCACCTCATGCAGAGAGTTGCTGATTGGAAAAGACTCTGATGCTGGGAGGGATTGGGGGCAGGAGGAGAAGGGGATGACCGAGGATGAGATGGCTGGATGGCATCACCGACTTGATGGATGTGAGTTTGAGTGAACTCCGGGAGTTGGTGATGGACAGGGAGGCCTGGCGTGCTGTGATTCATGGGGTCACAAAGAGTCGGACACGACTGAGTGACTGAACTGAACTGAACTGAACTGAACAAGGTGGTGCTAAACTAACATTGCTGGTTGGTGGACTACACTGTGAGAAACACTACTTCAACTACTACCATAACTGAGCACAGTCGGCTCCTAAGATGGACCCTATTTGCTACTGTTTGTTAGGATACCTTATTTCCATGACTGTTCAGAAACCAGGTAATAGCTATCCAGAGCAGATGAGAACCTATAAAAGCTCTCCTCCCTTTGATTCACAAAATTTCTGGTTTCTCCTTCCAGGATATACTTCTACCCAGTATCTACTATGTATTCTCCATCACAAGTCCTTTGTCTTGGACTGAGATTCAGCTTTTTGCACTATGCCTTTGGACTTAATGCTGTGAACTACCAAGTTAATTTCCAATCTCTCTTTTAATCAGAAGAAAGCAGTGAAGGGGTATCTGTTTCCTGTTAGAAGATAATGTGGACAGAAATCACAAGGTTATTTAATGAGGAGGGACAGTACAAACAGAACCTATATTGACTAAGAAAAGATTTGCTGGGCTTTGCTTGCTTCTATATCAAGCATTCAATGTGTAAAACAAACTAAATGTTAAAACTTAGAAAAGTAAATGTGTCACTCCAGGCAGGGAAGAAGGAAATGAAGGGAAACACTCAAAGTTAGAAGGAATACTAAACAAGCAATTAACGTCTTCTCTCTGATAAGGTACAAATAGTTGAGGGTTTTAACACGGCTCTCAAGTACAGATGCACTTTGAGGTATATTCACCCACAAAGATACATGTACACAAAAGAATGGTCTTTTATTTTTTTATTTTTTATTTTTTAAAACTTACACATGTTTATTTACCCTAATACACATTACTGCAACCTGAAATCACAAGAAATGTTATTTCAATACTATTCCAAGCCCTTATTTTCTCAGATATTATACACTGAAGAATTACAGCACAGTAGAAACATTATAGAGATCTGACTTGTAGACATTTTGATTTGTAGCATAAAAATGATGCTATGTCATTAGAAGGAAACTCTGCATAAATAATAATTAAAATGTATTTATACATTCAAAAATGTATGGCAAAACCAATACAGTATTATAAAGTAAAATAAAGTAAAAATAAAATTTTTTTTTAAAAAAAGGTCATAGAGAAAGAAATGTATTTAGTGTAGTTAACTTATTCTGAAATAAGAATGGTCTTTTTTTAAAAAACCTATATCCAACAAAAAGTTAAATAAAAAAACAAGGAGACTAATACACCTACTGAGTGCCCACTTTCTGCCAGACAGCTAAACAGAAACAATTCAAGTACAGGCCAGACATAAATGATAAATGACAACTGACTTGCTAAACTGATGTAACCATCTATATATTGAATGTAATTAAATAATTACCCAGAGGTTATCATTTAGCACAACTAGGGAGACAAATCTCACACACAGTGAAATCCAGAAATGACTCAACAACATCCAACAGATATTTACTGATTATCAACCTGGCAAACATCAGTGTATAACACCAAAAAAAAAAAAAATCCTGCCTTTAAAGAGTTTATATTTCAACTGGAAGAGACAGACAATAAGCCAAATATGTGATAAATAAACAAACTGAATGGTAGGTGAGAGGTGATGGGTGCAATGGAGTAAGAAAATAATCAAACAGGACACAGGATATCAAGAGTTCTGGAGGCTGAGGTACAGCTACAATTTTAAATAGTTCAGAGGTTAGGGAACTCCCTGATGGCCCAGTGGCGAAGACACAGCACTCCCAATGCAGTTCAGTTGCTTAGTCATGTCGAACTCTTTGTGACCCCGTGGACTGCAGCATGCCAGGCTTCCCTGTCCATCACTAACTCCCAGAGCTTACTCAAACTCATGTCCATCAAGTCAGTGATATCATCCAACCATCTTTCCCTGCATCAGGGTCTTTTCCACAGAGTCAATTCTCCACATCAGGTGGCCAAAGTATTGGAGCTTCACCTTCAACATCAGCCCTTCCAATGAATACCCAGGACTGATTTCCTTTAGGATGGATTGGTTGGATCTTGCACTTCAAGGGACTCTCAAGAGTCTTCTCCAACACCACAGTTCAAAAGCGTGAATTCTTTGGTGCTCAGCTTTCTTTATGGTCCAACTCTCACATCCATACATGACCACTGGAAAAACCATAGCTTTGACTAGACAGACCTTTGTTGGCAAAGTAATGTCTCTGCTTTTTAATATGATGTCTAGATTGGTCATAGCTTTTCTTCCAAGGAGCAAGAGTCTTTTAATCATGGCTGCAGTCACCACCTGCAGTGATTTTGGAGCCCTAGAAAATAAAGTATATCACTGTTTTTATTGTTTCCCCATCTGTTTGCCACGAGTGATGGGACCAGATGCCATGATCTTCGTTTTTTGAATATTGAGTTTTAAGCCAACATTTTCACTCTCCTCTTTCACTTTCATCAAGAGGCTTTTTAGTTCCTCTTCACTTTCTGCCATAAGGGTGGTGTCATCTGCATATCTGAGGTTATTGATATTTCTCCTGGCAATCTTGATTCCAGCTTGTGCTTCTTCCAGTCCAGCATTTCTCATGATGTACTCTGCATATAAGTTAAATAAGCAGGGTGACAATATACAGCCTTGACGTACTCCTTTCCCAATTTGGAACCAGTCCGTCGTTCCGTGTCCAGTTCTAACTGTTTTTTCTCAACATGCATGCAGGTTTTTCAGGAGGCGTGGAAGGTTGTCTGGTATTCCCATGTCTTTAAGAATTTTCCACAGTTTGCTGTGATCTACAGAGTCAAAGGCTTTGGTGTAGTCAATAAAGGAGATGTTTTTCTGGAACTCTCGTGCTTTTTCGATGATCCAATGGATGTTGGCAATTTGATCTCTGGTTCCTCTGCCTTTTCCAAATCCAGCTTGAACATCTGGAAGTTCATGGTTCACATACTGTTGAAGCCTGGCTTGGAGAATTTTGAGCATTACTTTGCTAGCATGTGAGATGAGTGCAATTGTGCAGTAGTTTGAGCATTCTTTGGCATTGCCTTTCGTTGGGATTGGAATGAAAATTGATCCTTTACAGTCCTGTGGCCACTGCTGAGTTTTCCAAATTTCCCAGCATATTCAGTGCAGCACTTTCACAGCATCATCTTTTAGGATTTGAAACAGCTCAACTGGAATCCATCACTTCTGCTAGCTTTGTTCACCTTAGGAAGTCATACTTCCTAAGGCCCACTTAACTTTGAATTCCAGGATGTCTGGCTCTAGGTGAGTGATCACACCATCATGATTATCTGGGTCATGAAATTCTTTTTTGTATAGTTCTTCTGTGTATTCTTGCCACATCTTCTTAATTTCTTCTGCTTCTGGTAGATACCATTTCTGTCCTTTATTGAGCCCATCTTTACATGAAATGTTCCCTTGGTATCTCTAATTTTCTTGAAGAGATCTCTAGTCTTTCCCATCCTATTGTTTTCCTCTATTTCTTTGCATTGATCACTGGGGAAGGTTTTCTTATCTCTCCTTGCTATTCTTTGGAACTCTGCATTCAGATGGGTATATCTTTCCTTTTTTCCTTTGCCTTTAGCTTCTCTTCTTTTCACAGCTATTTGTAAGGCCTCCCCAGACAACCATTTTGCCTTTTTGCATTTCTTTTTTGGGGGATGGTCTTGATCACTGCCTCCTGTACAATGTCACAGACCTCTGTCCATAGTTCTTCAGGCGCTCTGTCAGATCTAATCCTTTGAATCTATTTGTCACTTTCACTGTATAATCATCAGGGATTTGATTTAGGTCATACTTGAATGGCCTAGTGGTTTTCCCTACTTTCTTTAAGTCTGAATTTTGCAATAAGATATTCATGATTGGAGCTACAGTCAGCTCCTGGTCTTATTTTTGCTGACTGTATAGAACTTCTCCATCTTTCCCCAATGCAGGGGGTTGGTTTCAAACCCTGGTCAGGGAACTTGATCCCACATGCTACAATTTAGAGTTTGCATGCTGCTACTAAAAGACTTTCTTTTAGCAGTCTAAAAGTCTAAAAGACTTTCTTTTAGACTTTGTTTCATGATCCTGGGAAAGATTGGAGAAGACCCTGATGCTGGGAAAGATTGAAGGCAGGAGAAGGGAACAACAGAGGATAAGATGGTTGGATGGCATCACCGACTCAATGGACATGAGTTTGAGCAAGCTCTGGGAGTTGGTGATGGACAGGGAAGCCCAGTGTGCTGCAGTCCATGGGGTCACAAAGAGTCAGAAAGTGAGAAACTGAACTGAACTAAAAGACCCTGCGTGCTGCAAGTAAGACCCAGCACAGCCAAATAAATTCATAATACTAAATAACAGATAAATAAAATAAATAGGTCAGGGGTAGATCTCACTGAAAACACAACATTTGAGCCAAGATTTGAAGGAGGATCTCCAACACTGATAATCCCTCAGGTAACTGCTGCCTTCACTGCCTTTTGTACACCTGGCTGAATTTACTGATTGCACCAGCATATCTCTGCTGGCTCAGAATGCCCGTTGGTTCACCATAGGCATTTGAACAGGAAGACTGATTTAAACACCTACAAGCTCCAGGAAGAAAAAGGTCTGGTATTTGTGTGAGTAAAGCACTTGTTGCTTCCCCATCTAGGCATTTAGATTTTCCAACTATTATTTCTTCAAGCTGTTGACTTATATTGCTTTGATATATTCTTTTCGTTTTATTATTACACATAAGTAATAGCAAGAGTTAAAGTTTATTGGGTATCTAGCTCAGTATTGAGTACTGTATATATAGTATCTCACTTATTCTCACAACAGTTCTATGAAATAGAGACAGTTATTACTTCCATTTTACAGATGAGAAAACTGAGGCTTAGGGAGATTTAAAAACTTACTCAAAATCACACAGATTGTTAGTGCCAGTGTCAGGATTCAAGTCTATCTGATTCCAGAGTCATTTTAGCCTCTATTTAGTAAATATACTTAGTACTGAATTAAATGTATTCTTCAACAGAAACTTTAAAATGTATGGCAAAGATCATCTAATCAATGGTTTTTTAAAGACACCTGCTCCACCATCTTGGGTAATTTACACTCACAAAGAATGTGACACTTGTTCTTAAAATGCTTCTGTATGATCCATTGTTGCGGTTTTCCAAATTTTATTTAGCAGTACAATCCTCTACTAAATAAGATTTTACAATAGACAACTAAATCATAGTACTAGCATGGAAAACGCAAACACAATTGGAAAATTCAAAAAGGGTGAGTGAAAAGGGTTTAATGAAAGGACCATTCACACATGTCAGGGTAAGATAAAAAGAATCCAGCAAAGGATGATTTTTAAAAAATTAACACAAAATTAGCCACAGTGGGGTGGCATGGCCACCCCTAGGCTTTACGGGACAAAGGAGTGGAAAGCATGGTTACCAGAATCTGGCAAGAACTGTAGCTATAGGAAGGTACCACCAGATAGGAGTTGTGGACTTTGACAGAGGAATGTAGCCATTGCCAAACAACAACCTAGAACAAAAGGAGTCAGGGGAATAAACCCTCCTTATTCTCTCTCTTCTGCCCTCCACTCTCCTGCTGCTCCTCCCATTGGCTGAACCCAGCTAGAGGGCAAGGAAAACCAGATGATGCAGTTCATGGCCTCAGCTTCTTGGAGGGAAAGGCAAGATGGAGAAGAGCAGAGAATGGATTTGAACAAGCAAACAGAGACTATTCAGTACAAAACCAAATACGCAATATTCATAAAGCAGAGCTTCTCTTGTTGAATTGGGGTGGAAGGTGGTTCAGAGCCTGCCAGCTTGCCTCTCTCTGACCTCACTCATTGTGACCACAGCAATCTCTAGGGCACATTTGTCAAACCCCAGTGCTCTGGTCTACTCCTTATGTTATAAATATCTCAATAACAATCAACAACAGGTCTGTGTCCTTTGCAAAAATATGACATGCATGTGGATAAGATAACTTGCACTTACCATAGGACAATGAGAGGCAGCAGACAGGTCCTTTAAGGCTCAGGGTCCCAGGCTCTGAAAAGAAGAATCTGACTGCACACATGATTATTCTGAGGGAGCCTTGAACCTGGGAACCTGAGGACCGAATGAAACGTCTATAGGTCCTCCTGCTGAGGACACTCATATACCCCTGGACAGGCTTTGGTTTTATACTCCCTTTGAGTAGCCTCATCTATCTATAAGTAGAATCCCTGCAAAAGGGTTTCATTGTCCACCAGATTAGAGAGATGACTTTATATCCAAATACACTGAAATATGTAGCTAATCACAAGGACAAATAGGAGATGAATGAGAGAGGAGACAGGGTCCTTGGGAAGAGGGTTAGGTAGACAAGAGAACTGATTAACTAGAAAAGTGACCACAAAGTGCCCATCACAAAATACAAAATCTAATGCTGTCACTGGCAGCTGAGAAGCAATACCCTCCAAATGTGCTCTGAATCATAGCCTGGCCTCCTCAGCGGGGGCTGCTGCAGGTCCGTCAGGCATTGGGCAGAGATGCTGAGCACACCCTCTGTGCTGCTATGCAGAGAAGTCTGCCTAGGAAAGCCAAAACTAGGATGGAGATGGGCGGGGGTGGAGAGGCACGAGCACACAGGAGCCAGCCAGCCAGATATTCTGTCACTGGTGCTGCCACTTAAATCTCTTAGTTCACTGGAGACAGGCTTTTTAGTGGGGAAGGGGGTTGTTTTTAATCTTAGTAGCTACAATGGCCTTCACAGGAACAAAAATAAGCTGAGTTGAGGAGAAAAATCAGAGCTGTTCTTTCCTCTCTGAGGTGTCTCCAGACCTTTTCCTTTATTCTCTGCTGGTGCAGCTGCACAGCCAAGAAGAGGACAGGTTGTATCTATAACAGGCACAGGTAGAAAGCAAGATGCTATGACATGCAGCCTCCACCCACCCTGTATCCCCTCCATGCTACTGCCCCTGGCCTGTCCCCCTCACTGCATGTCTCTCCTCTAAGAGAGCAAGCTTTATATTACTAACACAAGACACTGGGCACACATGAGATAGACTCAACTCATTTTACATATATTATCACATTTAGTCCTCAAAGTAACATTATGAGGCAGGTACTATGATTACCAGACGTCTATTCAGACAGGGACATTAGGACTTGGGGAGGTCAACAGACTCATTAAACAGATGGCAGGCTGGAGTCTGAGCCTCAGTAGACTGACTTCATGTCTGTGCACTTAACCCCTAGACTATGCTATCTTGTCCTTATATGGACAGTGGCTTTGCTTCTTCTGTTCTCTGAGCCAGCCTGGTCTCCATGTTTCTGACCCTGGACTGATCACTTACTCTTTGATTTCTGACTATTTCCTCTGAGATGCTCAGAAGGGAAGGCCAGATCCACCTGGCCTGGTTTCTCTCTCCTCCCAATGAGAATCAGTTGGAGGACCACCCTGAGGGCAGCGGGTTCTGGGTCAGCGAGGGATGAAACAGCCAGACCACTTCCTGGAGGGCCATACCTCATCAGCTTAGAATCCCATTTTCAGTTCCTAATCTTCAATGCAGAACCCTGCCAGAAATGTTCCACTAAGTCCAGAAATCCTATCTGAACTACCTTAAGAGGAAAAGGAAGCTGGGCCATTAGCCTGAATCTATGGCAATGCCCATAGAGAGCAATGCTACTGTGGCGGAACTGAGTCAGAGAGAAGAAGAAAATGAATCACACCCCAAATTCATCCACCAACTATTTTCAGAGAATTAAGAATGACTTAAACACTCACATACAGGAATTCAATTATAATTCAGAAGTCTACTAAAATTTTCCTTGATTAAGGAAACTAAACATCGGTTTAGTTTAGATAAAACCTTTCAATTGGTTAGTCATAAATAACACTTAAAATTGCTGAAGAAAATGAAAATTCTGGTATCTATTTAGACTTTCTTTAAAAAACACTATACTATGTTCATGTTTCATGTGTACATTTTGGTATTTATAGGAACAGATTTTAAATTGTTTGCTTTCTATGTATATCATGAAACTTAGTGCTTCGATTCTGTATCTTCTGCCTTTTTTCTTTTGTAAGTACTCTATCCAGTATTCTGGTATATCTGGCATATGATATATGCATACATATGGACTGACTCCCATATAAATGAAAACATTATTTTTAAGAGATTCAAAAGAAAGTTTACATGAATCATGGAAACAGCTACTTAACCACCTTTGTTTTTTCTTTTCCTCTTTCCTCTACTCTGCCTCCTCTACATAATATGAACTTTGTCCTCTGCTCTAAAGAATAAAAGAATATGTGGAATTACACACATTTTGGCATATACCAATGGTTATTCATAGTTTTAGTCTCTCAAGTTTAATCTCAGCCATATAGTAATTTTATCCTCTGTATTAGGGCACATTAAGTTGCAAGGAAGAGAGGTCTACTTAAAATAACTCAAGTATTGTTAATTTCCCCTTTCATACTTGTTAGCATTTGTCTTATATCTTGTGGTTGCTCCTATGTTGGGTGCATAATATTTATAATTGTTATAGCTTCTTCTTGGATTGATCCTTTGATCATTATGTAGTGTCCTTCTTTGTCTCTTTTCACAGACTTTGTACATGGAGGGAGGAGGGAGGGGGGTTCAGGATGGGGAACACGTGTATACCTGTGGCAGATTCATGTTGATGTATGGCAAAACCAATACAATATTGTAAAGTAATTAACCTCAATTAAAATAAATAAATTTATATTTTTTTAAAAAAACACTAAATAAATAAATAAATAACTCAAGTAAATTTCTGGGCCTATGTGGAAAAGATGAAACCTCTAACCTGAAAAGAAACACAATACTAGTGTTCAGAGAAGCACTATTTGCAATCTCCAAGACATGGAAACAACCAAACTGTCCACTGAGAGATGAATGGATAAAGAAGATATGGTGTGTGTGTGTGTAAACCACTGAGTCACTTTTCTGTACACCTCAGTTCAGTTCAGTCACTCAGTCGTGTCCGACTCTTTGCAACCCCATGAATCGCAGCACGACAGGCCTCCCTGTCCATCACCGACTCCTGGAGATCACTTAAACTCACGTCCATTGAGTTGGTGATGCCATCCAGCCATCTCATCCTCTGTTGTCCCCTTCTCCTCCTGCCCCCAATCCCTCCCAGCATCTGAGTCTTTTCCAATGAGTCAACCCTTTGCATGAGGTAGCCAAAGTATTGGAGTTTCAGCTTCAGCATCAGTCCTTCCAAAGAACACCCAGGAGTGATCTCCTTTAGGACAGACTGGTTGGATCTCCTTGCAGTCCAAGGGACTCTCAAGAGTCTTCTCCAATACCACAGTTCAAAAGCATCAATTCTCCAGCGCTCAGCTGTCTTCACAGTCCAACTCTCACATCCATACATGACCACTGGAAAAACCATAGCCTTGACTAGATGGACCTTTGTTGACAAAGTAATGTCTCTGCTTTTCAATATGCTATCTAGGTTGGTCATAACTTTCCTTCCAAGGAGTAAGCATCTTTTAATTTCATGGCTGCAACCACCATCTGCAGTGATTTTGGAGCCCCAAAAAATAAAGTCTGACACTGTTTCCACTGTTTCCCCATCTATTTCCCATGAAGTGATGAGACCACATGCCATG
This sequence comes from Oryx dammah, assembly GCF_014754425.2. Lineage (NCBI taxonomy): Eukaryota > Metazoa > Chordata > Mammalia > Artiodactyla > Bovidae > Oryx > Oryx dammah. Next base: position 91,090,699 of record NW_024070186.1, read on the forward strand.
ATCTTTGTTTTCTGAATGTTGAGCTTCAGGCCAACTTTTTCACTCTCCTCTTTCACTTTCATCAAGAGGCTTTTTAGTTCCTCTTCACTTTCTGCCATTAGGGTGCTGTCATCTGCATATCTAAGGTTATTCATATTTCTCCTGGCAATCTTGATGCCAGCTTGTGCTTCTTCCAGTCCAGCGTTTCTCATGATGTACTCTGCATAGAAGTTAAATAAGCAGGGTGACAATATACAGCCTTGACGTACTCCTTTCCCTATTTGGAACCAGTCTGTTGTTCCATGTCCAGTTCTAACTGTTGCTTCCTGACCTGCATAGAGGTTTCTCAAGAGGCAGGTGGTCTGGTATTCCCATCTCTTGCAGAATTGCCCACAGTTTATTGTGATCCACACAGTCAAAGGCTTTGGCATAGTCAATAAAGCAGAAATAGATGTTTTTCTGGAACTCTCTTGCTTTTTCCATGATCCAGCGGATGTTGTTAATTTGATCTCTGGTTCTCCTGCCTTTTCTAAAACCAGCTTGAACATCAGGGAGTTCACGGTTCACATATTGCTGAAGCCTGGCTTGGAGAATTTTGAGCATTACTTTACTAACGTGTGAGAGGAGTACAATTGTGCGATAGTTTGAGCATTCTTTGGCATTGCCTTTCTTTGGGATTGGAATGAAAACTGACCTTTCCAGTCTTGTGGCCACTGCTGAGTTGTCCACATTTGCTGGCATATTGAGTGCAGCACTTTCACAGCATCATCTTTCAGGATTTGAAATAGCTCAACTGGAATTCCATCACCTCCACTAGCTTTGTTCATAGTGAAGCTTTCTAAGGCCCACTTGACTTCACATTCCAGGATGTCTGGTTCTAGATGAGTGATCACACCATTGTGATTATCTTGGTCATGAAGATCTTTTTTTGTACAGTTCTCCTGTGTATTCTTGCCATCTCTTCTTAATATCTTCTGCTTCTGTTAGGTCCATACGATTTCTGTCCTTTATCGAGCCCATCTTTGCAAAACACTGTAAATCAACTAAAATGAAATAAGTAAAGGGGGATGTGGAATTTATTATAATGATGCAGATCGCCTAAAAACTAAGGCCTCAGATTAGTCAAGAAACCTCAGTAGCAGCCATTCCATTTTCAGTTTAGGATTGCACCATAAATAGTATCTAGCTGCCAACACTCTCAACTTCTAGACTTCTTGATTCTTTATTGGGGGTGGAGGTGGTGGGGAGTAGGGGAGCAAGGGAGAGAGAGAGAGAGAAGTTGACCGTTCTGTCTGGCCTATATTAGCTCACTTTCAATCAGATGACTACTTTTCCTGTGTTTACTGTAGCCAAGGTGGGAGAGAATTACTTGCTACCAACAGAGCCACCGGTGGTATACTGCAGATTCTCTGAGTAGGTTATATATTTAAGCGGATGAGAGTGCATGTTTCAAGTTGAATGGGCAGGGAGAGAGAGAAAGTGAAAAATATCAATTCCCAATACAGTCATTGAGGAAAATCTAAAATGGATGAAAAATATATTTATTCAAGATTTTTGAAAGGTTCATATAGCTCATTCAAACCCTAGGTTTCTATGAGACATTTCTAGGATGTTCTTGAAGTTTAGTCACATGTTGCATATTAAAATACCTGTTCTCCAGCCCCTAAACTGCACCAAACCCTAGGTCATCCGGCATGAAAAATAATACATAACAGCAGTATACAACTTACCTATCGGTCGTGTCCTAAGAGTTATTGGTATATTCATTTTCTAGAGCTGCCATCGGAGAAGGCAATGGCAACCCACTCCAGTACTCTTGCCTGGAAAATCCCATGGACGGAGGAGCATGGCAGGCTGTAGTCCATGGGGTCGCTATGAGTTAGACATGACTGAGTGACTTCACTTTCACTTTCCTGCAATGGAGAAGGAAATGGCAACCCACTCCAGTGTTCTTGCCTGGAGAATCCCAGGGACGAGGGAGCCTGGTGGCCTGCCGTCTATGGGGTCACACAGACTCAGTCACGACTGAAGTGACTTAGCAGCAGCAGCAGCAGCAGCAGCAGAGCTGCCATAATACATAACACAAAACATAACAGACTGGGTGGCTTAAAACTACAGAAATTTATTTTCTCACAATTTTAAGAGGCTAGAAGTCTGAGATAAAGGTGTCATCAGAACTGGTTTCTTATGGACCTTTTGCTTGGCTGGCAGATGGCTGTTTTCTCCCTGTATTTTCACATGGTCTTCACATATGCCGTGTCCTAATGTCCTCTTCTTATAAGGACACCAGTCACATTGTTTGGACTTAATAAACTCAACTTAATTACCATTTTGAAGACCCTTCACATCAGTTCTTTGCAGCAGGTACCTGACAATACTTTGGCCACCTGATGCAAAGAACTGACTCATTTGAAAAGACTCTGATGCTGGGAAAGATTGAAGGCAGGAGGAGAAGGGGACAATAGAGGATGAGACGGTTAGATGGCCTCACCGACTCAATGGAAATGATTTTGAGTAAACTCCGGAAGTTGGTGATGGACAGGGAGGCCTGGTGTGCTGCAGTCCATGGGGTCACAAAGAGTTGGGACACAACTGAGCGATTGAATTGAAGACCCTATCTCCTAACATAGTCACATTCTGAAGTAGTGGGTGGGGGGTGGTTAGGACTCCAACATATGAATCTGGGGGCATGGGCAATTCAGCCCACAACAACTGGCACATGTATTATTTGGAACTAAGAACAGAAAGCACATTTTGCTATCTCTCGCTTGGACAGTAGCCTCCTACCTGATACCATCATTTTGCTGTACTGTGATAAATCTGTCAGAAAACCACCAGACTGATCCTTTTCTAAATGACTAATCTGATTTTGTCATTTCCTGCTTAGAGGATTTCTGCGGCTTCTTAACACTTTGGTGTAAAGTCCAAAAGCCTCCTCTAGAATATGCAGCTTCTCACAATAAGCTGCAGCCAGTCTTCCCAGCCTCACCTCCAGCCACTCCTCTATCCCATGCACATGATGCCTGGACCATAGACTGGTAGCATGTTGAGAAACTTCTGTGTCCTATATTTTATGTTCTTATTTATTCCATGTGTTTAAACAAATTTCATAGTACTTTAAATATGGAGATGATTTCATCTTGTTGCTTTCTACCATTCATTACCTGCATATCTATTTCCATTACATTTTAAGTTAAACAGGGTTCTGAACTAGTCTAGGAACCTATTTTCCATGGGGTCAGAAAGAGTCAGACACAACTGAGCTACTGAACTGAACTGATGAACCTACTCTACTGTTTCTGATTAGTTTCATAAATATCTGTGAGGTGGATGGGACAAACTGAGAGAGTAGTATTGACATATATACATTACCATGTGTAAAGCAGATAGCTACTGGGAAGTTGCCGTATCACACAGGGAATTCAGTTCAGGGCTCTGCGATGACCTACCTACAGGGCTGGGATGGAGGGTGAGAGAGAGGCTCAAGAAGGAGGGGATATATGCATACTTATAGCTAACTCACATAGTTGTACAGCAGAAACCAATATAACATTGTAAACCAACTATCCTTCAATTAAAATTCTTTAAAAAATATCTGTGAGGCACCTACCATATGTCAGGCACTCTCAACATTTATTACATAAAGATGCAAAGTGAAGTCACTGATTCTAGGAAGTTCACAGTCTAGCTGGGAAAGATGACAGGCAGGTAAACAAATAACTGTAATACAATGTGACAAGGACATGAATAGAAATATGCATACAGTACTCTAGGAATGCAACACAGATTAATTTCACCTGGGGAGCTCAGGAGAAACTATGGGGAGGAAAGTTGATATTTGAGCTGGGAACTTGATAAGAGAGAGAAAGGAATTTCAGGCACACAGCAGCAAAAGCAAATCATATACAGATGCCTGCCAGAACATCAGCAGACCCAGAACCACTATCCCTGTTCTCTGGGGATCTGAAACAAAGGATTGAGTAGAATCTTCTTTTGAACTTGCAAAACCTAAAGCATCTAATCATATCCCCTCTTCTCTAGACAGCAACTGCTGAGTTCACACTGCAGGGCTCCTATACACCTGCCGTCTGAAAGAAACCACCCTCATGTTCTAATGAAATTTCTCTTCTAAAAGAAAGTCTTCAAGTGACTCCAAGAAGTTTCATGGTACCTCTCTTACTGGAGGAAAAGAAAATAAACTTAAGCTCTGGAAGTTTCCCTACTATTTATGATCATTTCTTTTCAGAATATTAGTCCTCATACCTGTCTGTTAAGCTGTATCACCTAAATAGATTTTAAAGATTCCAACACTCAGGCCCAGCCCAGGCCAACTAAATCAGAATTTATGAGAATAGGAACCAGGCATTGGTATTTTTTAGTGCTCCCCAGATGATTCCAGTGTGAAGCCAAGGTTGAAACTCACAGATTCAGAATTTATGGAGATTTTCCCTCTTAGTACAGATGTTTAGCTATCATAACTCCCTAGCTTCCCTGACAAGATTAGGATTATTTATTGGTTCAGACTCAGAGAAGGAAATGGCAACACACTCCAGTATTCTTGCCTTGAGAATCCTGTGGGCAGAGGAGCCTGGTGGGCTGCTGTCTATGGGGTCGCAAAGAGTTGGTCATGACTGAAGCAACTTAGCATGCATGCATGCACTGGAGAAGGAAATGGCAACCCACTCCAGTATTCTTGCCTGGAGAATCCCAGGGACAGAGGAGCCTGGTGGGCTGCTGTCTATGGGGTCACACAGAGTTGGACACAACTGAAGCGACTTAACAGCAGGAGCAGCAGCAGCATTGGTTCAGAAATGGAATGGACAAACATTGCTTCTATTCACCTCTAAGGTAAAATCTGTCTCCCTGTTTCAGTTTATCTCAATGATATAATCTCTCTGGTTTATCTTAATGTTCCTTTCTCTGATATGGGTGTATCTTTCTCTCAGGCTGATGGACCCAGGGGAGGAGACAAGTTTGGACCAAGTGGTTTTAAGAGAAATGTCTGTAGCATATCCCACCTCTAGTTCATTGCTGCTATAGCTGGAGGTCCCCTTAGCTTACAGATGAAGACACCAGTGTCTTGACCCAACTCAAAGTTCTTCTCTGGAGCTAAATCTCTGCATTTCCCTCTTCATGTCTGGCCTGGTCTCAAGCCCTGACCCAAAGGCTGAAATCAGGATCAACTCAGGCCTTCCCATCAATCCTGCCAGTGTGATGATGGGGGCGGGGGTGGGGATGAGGGGATAGGAGAGATCCTGCCCCCAGAAGAGAAGGGAGGAACTTCAGGTTGAGAGAAGATGGTCAATCACCCCTCATCCTGAGACATGAGGCCCGATCTATGTTCCCCTATTTGCCTGATTTGAAAGAAGAGATTTGAGAAGGCAGAGTGCACAGGGGGGCTGGGCAGAGGAAAAGAGTTAACCAATTAGTTAGCCCACCAAAAAGTCAGCAGGAGAGTGGGGAAGGGAAAATATCAGAGTCCCAGCAATCACTGTGAGAGTGACAGGAAAATGAAGCCCAGACCAGGCAAGAGTCTGATGCTGCAGTCCACTGAGTCAGAAAGAATGGATTTCTCATCAAATTAACCAGCTAACGCCTGTGGATGAAGCATCCCACACAAGTGCTGGCTCTAGCTGGGATGTTCATTTGTCAGCATTGACGTGACATCATGTAAATTCACAGGCAGATGCCAAACTTGATGAAGCTCATGATTCAATCTGTGTCTGTTGGGCATACACAGCTAACTGGATGACCCCAACCCCTTCTGGCTTTTTAATTCTATAGGATTCTGTGATCCCAGGTGACTGTCATGAACCTGGCATATCCCAGAAAGTACACTTGGGAGAATTTCCAAGGAGCTGTGTGTCCCGGTGCCAGTGTATTTTATGTGAAAAATGAGCTCACCATGCCAAGAGGCAATTTCCAACAGAGGAATGGCTGCTTATGTGTGCCCATTCTTCCTAAGCAGTCCTCTCAACAGTGTATAAACAAAGGGCCAGTGCCTCTGATCAGTCCCTACCCAGGCAATGAGATTTTTTTCGAGCAGAGATCTGGCTCGTCTTCTTTCTGGTTGCCCATAGATAGCAGTCCCTTAGGACCATAGCATAGAAGGCATACCCACCTCCCGCTGCTATTAGCAATCTGTCCACCCTTCTGTGGCTTTCTAAGCTTACATATTCAAAGGCACCATGGGGATTTTGGTCTTTATTTCTGATCCCTCCAGGCAATAAACATTGTGCCAGTTCCTTCTGGACTGAGAACTAGAGTCAGCAGAGAACTCAGCGGAAACGGGAGCTCCGCGAGGAGGGAAGCAGACCATGTGTTCTCCCCACGTGCATAACAGGTCCTCATTCTCATGCTGGGGTAGCAGCTGCAGCACTGCACCCTATCCCCACCAGACCCTTGCCTCATTCTCTTTTTAATCACTTATTCTGGCTGTTCTTCTTCCTGCCAACAATAATTCATAGTGATTTCACATAGAATGCTCCTCTCATCATGGTGCAGATAAACAGTGAAACCAAAATAAAAAGGAGAAACAAAAAATATTGTTTACACAATTTTTGTCTGCATGTGAAAATCAGGGGAAAGACAAAATATTTCACTTCTAATCATAGGATGGGAGTATTGCTGGAGTTTAGTTTATAATCACTTGCTTTTTTTTTTAATCACATTTTCTACTTCATGAGTTTTCTTATGGTAAAATTTTTGTTAACAGGAACCCTGCTATTGAGACTGGATTCACCTGAGGATGCTCTCTATAGCTTTATTTTTTAGAAGGAGATCAAGTACAAGAAAAAATTAGATATCATGGTTTAATTTTTTAAAAAGACGAAAGCATATTCGGAAGTCCATAATGATTTGGTACAATCTTATAAACATCTGTTGGGTACATCATCTGCAGTAATAGGTAATAGACAGTCAGGAAAATTCACTCATTCTACAAAATCCTCAAACGTTGAAAAAAATGTTACGTTTTCTGATAATTCCATGTCTTCAAATTACCCAGAGGTATGAGAATCAATAACCTGAGCTCAAAGGGGAACACATGTCAATTACTTTTGCCATGCCTATAAATAAAGCACACATCTCAGATGAGAAATCCAGGTTAGATACAAGAACTCAAATAATTCTGGACTTTTAGGCCAGAAGAAAACAAACTTGCTCTGAGAGGCGTTGAGAAAGCCAATTAGGCTAGCTCCAAGGAAAAAGAAATATGATCAGACTCCCAGAGTCCACCTAGCTAAGGCAAGGCTGGAATTTGAGAGAAATGGTACGAAAGACACATGAATTTGCACTATGTCTTAAGACCAAAGCATATTTACTCTAGGAAAAGGAGATTTGAGGCTCAGGTAAGATTTTGCTACCTTTACTAGGATTCTTAGCACCAAGAATATACGTTGTGCTTCAAAAATTAGATCACTGTTAATGTCTTTATACTCAATCTTATTTATTTTCCATTCCATTAAATTATAGAGTCACTTTCATCCATTATTTTTTAAAATTGTTTTCCCTGCCTCGTATAATGTAAATTCTTCTTCATTATAGCCCCTGATATTGGACTATATCTCCCTGCCCTACTTCTGCTATGAGGTGACTGCATTTACTAAGATGGACTCTTACATAAAGACTCTTACATAAAAAGTCATATATAGGCTGAAATTTTTTTTCTAACTAAATTAGCAAGAAAAGTCAATTTACAGAACCATTACGGATTAATATTAATAACCATAGAAAATAGTAAAGATGCCTCGAGATTAGAAATAGCTAACTTTTGCCTAATTAACAAAAGTGGCAATGTAAGAGAGTAACTTTTTCTATGACTTGGAACTATGAACAAACAAGTATAAAACTGCAAACAGATTTATTTACAACGGTGAACAAGCACATAGATATAGTGGTAGCATTCATCAGGAACCAGTATGGGATCTTGAAAAATTGTTTTCCTTCATTAAGATTAGAGGTTTGCTAAATAAAAGAAATTCGAAAGACAAATTATGATTTCAGTAAGTCTCTTAGACTGTCATGGACAAGATGATTTTGGTGTGAGATAGGATGATGGTTTAGAGTGGGTTGAAATTTCTTTAGAATGTGTCATTCTCTCCCACAATGACAGAACAGAGCATATTTCATATGGCTTTGCATCCTTGGTACTTAATTCATGCTTGACAAATACTAAGTAGCCAATCCATTTTTCCTGAATTCATAGGCACTGAAGTCTACTCAAAATGAACTTTCTAATGGATGCACATTGACCACAACAGAATTACCAAGTGTAATGTTTTAAATGCCTGATGCACAGTCATTATTCTGGTCAACACTTTCACATTAGCAATTAACAGGGAAAAATTTACAGGCAAGTGGTCCAGTGCCTAAGAATCAGAAACTAATAACCAGAAAGAGGACATTGTTCCTTTATCTCATAATGTCTATTATAGTGCTGAATGCAGAAGAGGTGTTTAATAGCTATTTTAACTTCTTAAAAAATAAATCATGTCATTCTCAAGCCTTAATGTTTATGGTGGCTGGAACAACTAGATATCCACATGAGGCCACCTATCTCACATAATATCTATACAAATAATATATCCATACAAATATCCATTTGATATTAATAATAATATTAATTTTCATTTATCCATTTGATATTATTATATACAAATAATAATATCCATACAAAAATTAACTCAAAATCCATCAAAGGCTTGCATGTAAGAGCTAAAACTATAAAACCCATAGAAGAAAATGGGAAGGAAATCCAAAAAAAAAGAGATAAATGTATATGTATAGCTGACTCACTTTGCTGTGTAGTAGAAACTAATACAACACTGTAAAGCAAATAACTCCAATAAAAATTAATTTTAAAAAACTCATAGAAGAAAACATAGGTGTAAATCTCCATGACCTTAGTTATACAATGGTAGCTTGTATACAACACCATAAGCATGAACATCAAAAGAAAAAATACATTAAACTGGACATAATCAAAATTTTAAAACATCTGTGCTTCAGTTCAGTTCAGTTCAGTCACTCAGTCTTGTCCGACTCTTTGCAACCCCATGAATCGCAGCACGACAGGCCTCCCTGTCCATCACCAACTCCTGGAGTTCACTTAAACTCACGTCCATCGAGTTGGTGATGCCATCCAGCCATCTCATCCTCTGTCGTCCCCTTCTTCTCCCGCCCCCAATCCCTCCCAGCATCAGAGTCTTTTCCAATGAGTCAACTCTTCGCATGAGGTGGCCAAAGTACTGGAGTTTCAGCTTCAACATCAGTCCTTCCAAAGAAAACCCAGGGCTGATCTCCATTAGGATGTACTGGTTGGATCTCCTTGCAGTCCAAGGGACTCTCAAGAGTCTTCTCCAACACCACAGTTCAAAAGCATCAATTCTCCAGCGCTCAGCTGTCTTCACAGTCCAACTCTCACATCCATACATGACCACTGGTAAAACCATAGCCTTGACTAGATGGACCTTTGTTGACAAAGTAATGCCTCTGCTTTTCAATATGCTATCTAGGTTGGTCCTAACTTTCCTTCCAAGGAGTAAGCGTCTTTTAATTTCATGGCTGCAATCACCATTTTGGAGCCCCCCAAAATAAAGTCTGACACTGTTTCCACTGTTTCCCCATCTATTTGCCAAGAAGTGATGGGACCAGATGCCATGATCTTCGTTTTCTGAATGTTGAGCTTTAAGCCAACTTTTTCACTCTCCTCTTTCACTTTCATCAAGAGGCTTTTTAGTTCCTCTTCACTTTCTGCCATAAAGGTGGTGTCATCTGCATATCTGAGGTTATTCATATTTCTCCTGGCAATCTTGATGCCAGTTTGTGCTTCTTCCAGCCCAGCATTTCTCATGATGTACTCTGCATGTAAGTTAAATAAGCAGGGTGACAATATACAGCCTTGACGTACTCCTTTTCCTATTTGGAACCAGTCTGTTGTTCCATGTCCAGTTCTAACTGTTGCTTCCTGACCTGCATACAGATTTCTCAAGAGGCAGGTCAGGTGGTCTGGTATTCCCATCTCTTGAAGAATTTTCCACAGTTTATTGTGATCCACATAGTCAAAGGCTTTGGCATAGTCAATAAAGCAGAAAGAGATGCTTTTCTGGAACTCTCTTGCTTTTTCCATGATCCAGAGGATGTTGGCAATTTGATCTCTGGTTCCTCTGCCTTTTCTAAAACCAGCTTGAACATCTGGAAGTTCACGGTTCATGTATTGCTGAAGCCTGGCTTGGAGAATTTTGAGCATTACTTTACTAACATGTGAGATGAGTGCAATTGTGCGGTAGTTTGAGCATTCTTTGGCATTGCCTTTCTTTGGGATTGGAATGAAAACTGACCTTTTCCAGTCCTGTGGCCACTGCTGAGTTGTCCATATTTGCTGGCATATTGAGTGCAGCACTTTCACAGCATCCTCTTTTAGGATTTGAAATAGCTCAACTGGAATTCCATTACCTCCACTAGCTTTGTTCATAGTGATGCTTTCTAAGGCCCACTTGACTTCACATTCCAGGATCTGGCTCTAAGTGAGTGATCACACCATCATGATTATCTGGGTCATGAAGATCTTTTTTGTACAGTTCTTCTGTGTATTCTTGTGCTTCAGTGAACATTATAAAGGAGAAGACAACTACAGAATGAGAGAAGATACTTGCTAATCATGTATTTAAGAAAGGATCCTATATCTGACAAAGGACCTGTATCTATAGTCTATGAAGAACTCTAACAACTCAATAATAGAAGGACAAATAACTAAACTTTAAACTTGGCAACAGCTTTGAATAGGCATTTCTCCATGGAGTTGTATAAATGGCCAATAAGCACATGAAAGGAAGCTCAACAGTATTAGCCATCAATGAAATGCCAAACAAAACCACAAGGAAACACAACTTCACATCACTAGAATAAGTACAATTTAAAAAGACAGATAATAACAAATGTTAGCAATGATATGGAGAAAATGAAACCCTCATAAACTGATGGTAGGAATAAAAATGGTGTAGCCACTTTGAAAAACAGTTTGGCATGTCCCAAAACAGTTAAGTATAGAGTCACCATATGACCCGTCAATTTCACTCCTAGGTATATATTTAAAAGGTATAAAAACATGTCCAAAAATTTGTACATGAATATTTATGGCAGCATTATTCACAATAGTGAAAACAACAGAAGTGAAAATAGTCCTTCACAAAAATGAAAATAACTCAAATATCCATCAACTGATTAATGGATAAATAATATCCATACATTCGAATTTTCTTCAGCAATAAAAACTGAAGAACTGATGTATGCTACACATTTATGAACCTTGAAAACATTATTATATGTGAAAGAAGCCAGTCACAAAGAACTACATATTGTGTGATTCCATTTACATAAATGTCCCATATAGGCAGATCTACAGAAATAGAATGAATTTAGATTAGTAGTTCCCTGGGGCTTGGGACAATGAAAGGATTGAAGGGTGACATATAAGAGGAGCAGTGTTTCTTTCAAAGGTAATGAAAATGGTCTAAAATGATAAGAAATGCACAACTCTGTGAATATACTAAAGGCCATCGAACTGTACACATTAAGTAGATGAATCACTTGGTATGTAGATTATATTTCTATAATGCTGTTTTAAAAGAAGACTTATGGTGGGACTTCCTTTTGTGGTAGACATGGAGGTACACTACCCAGATCCCCCTTCAGGGAAGGACTTGCCGCCCAGCTATAAGGAGGAGAGTCAGCAGATAGCCTACAGAGGTTAGCTCCTTCAGGGTGGCCCTCAGATTCAGGGAGTCGCCTTGCCCAACACGAGACAACAGAAAGTATACATACTGGTCTCTGCCCCTGGTTCCTGGCACAAAGCTTACAAAACTCTTGCAATTTTTTAAGTGATGAGCCTACTAGGAGCATCTCTTGTTCTCTGACCTCCATCCCTGACACAGGGCTCCTAAAACTCCTGTAAATTCCTAAGTGATGACAGTACTAGGAGTATCTTTTGTTCTAATGAGAGGATTCTAAGTGACTCCTGGATGAGGGGTGGTCACCAGAAGGATCATGCCATGATTAGAAACTTAGACTTTTCAATCCCATCCCTTTCCCAGAGAGGCGAGAAAGTCTGGAAATAGAGTTAATAATTGACCATGCCTACAAGAGGAAGCCTCCATAAAAATCCCAATAGCACGGGGTAGAAGAGCTTTCAGGTTGCTAGACACACCTGCCTACAAGAGGATGACACCCCTCACCTCCATGGGGGCTGAAGTTCCTGTGCTACAGACCTTCACAGACCTCACCCTATATAAGTCTTCATCTGGCTGTACATCTACGTCCTTTATCATGTTTTTTAATAAACTGGTAAACAAATTGTTTCCCTGAGTTCTGGGAGCCACTCTAACAAATTATTTGAAGCTGAGGAGGAGGTGATGGGAACCTCTGATTTGTAGCCTAACTGGACAGAAGTTGTGGGTAACTTGCCTACTACCCGTGACTGGCGCTTGAAGTAAGGTAGGAGTTTTTGGGTCTGAGCCTTATCTGTGGTATCTGGCACTATCTTCAGTAGGTAATGTCAGAATTGAGTTAAATTATGGACACCCAGCTGGTGTTGCAGAGAATTGCTTGCTGTGGGATTTACTTCCACATACGCAGTGACTAGAAGAGTCACAAGTGAAGTGTTCTGTGTGAGCAGTAAAGGAGATTCACAGGAAAGAAGCACAGAGGGAAGTAAGCTTTTCCTTTTCATCCAAGATCACAGCTTTCCCAGGGCAGCCCACATTTCAGTGAGGCAGGAGTATAAAGACCCAGCTCTTTCTGCTGGGTCAAGGACAGTTCTGACTAGCATTGTTCACTACAGAGCCCCTTGCTTGGTGGGCTGAGGCTTTGTCAGACCTGCAAGAGGTCTGTGGAAATTCAACTTCTCCCTCTGCTCAGTCATGCTTTCTTCTCTTTCCTTTCACAAGCATTGATCTCTAACCTTGATCCTCACACTAACTCAGCATTTGTTTCCAGGGAAACCAAACTGTGAGTATGATCAACACGAAAGATTAGGCAAACATATATATTTCATATCTCAGAAACTCCACTAAAATGAAGGCAATTTAATATGATTTTGCTTTTTAATTCAGGTGAAAGAGAAGGAAAAAACCTCTATGAAGGGATAATAGTTGTTTTAACAGAAAGAAGGAAGCAATAATAATCCTTGTACAGCGGGGGAACCAATGAGAAGTTGGGCAATTTCTTCCATAGTAAAAGTAAAGTGTTAGTCTCTCAGTCATGTCCAATTCTATGATTCATGGATTGTAGCCCGCCAGGCTCCTCTGTTGATGGAATTTTCCAGGCAAGAATACTGGAGTGGGTTGCCATTCTCTTCTCCAGGGGATCTTCCCAACCCAGGGATTGAACCCAGGTCTCCTGCACTGAAAGCAGATTCTTTACTGTCTGAGCCACTGAAAGTCTAAGGACTTTGAAGGAAAGGAGCCTCCAGACAGAGATACAAGAATAAAGCTGGTAACAAGGGACTGATTTAAATCAATATGCCAACTGCTTACAGCTCCTAGGCTTCTGCCTTTATCCTTGCTTAAGACTAGAGATTTATTTCCTAGAAAAATGGACTAGGGAGACTGAATTTGTGAATCCTAGGCTCACTAGGGGAGGAGTGAAGTCTGGAGCTGAAAACAGTGGGAATAAATGAAAGCTCACATGTTGAATAGGAAGACAGTTCTCCTCCCCTCTGCTTTTTCTATTATCCCTCTTCACAAAGGCTGGGGTATTGACTCTAAGAAATAGACCAGAGATTTTTCTCTGTAGAAACTGAATGACTTCAGGAAAAACATAATTACTCAATACTGGCATTCGGGGGTCCTCAGTGAAAAAGCTATACGACTGCTCTATCATTCCACACTGCTCCCACAAGTGGAGCTTCCAATTTTATAGTTCCTCATTCTTATGTATGAATGGTCAGGCTATGGTGACCAGACATTTAAAGAAAGCCTTCATTAGGAAAAACAGACCAACACAAACAGGAAAAAAAGAGTATAGGAAAAATGCAGGGAAGAGAAAAAATTTCTCAAGGACGAAACACCCATAATTTAGTATCTGTAGAGGAAGTGGAAAAGCTGCTACATCTACAAAGCAAAATGAGAAGGAAGAACAGTTAGAGGCTAAGAACTTTTGATAAACAAAAATATTAACATGATAAAAAATACAAATGCAATAGAGGGCTTGGAAGACAAAGATGTGAAATGCTCTCAAATAAAAAACAAATGACAAAGCGATGAATAATAGAGAAGATTTTTTTAAAGACCCAAGAACCAAGGCTCATAGAAAATGATAACGTAAGTGGTAAAGAGAAAACTGTTAAAAGAAAAAAAAAAGGAAAGAAAGAGCAAAAAGAAAAGATAAATCACAAAGGGTTGGAAGTCACTGGACTTTTCAACACCAAAAGCTGTAAGCTTATCTGATGAAACGGATCATAGGGAAATATTTAGTTTTGTGAGATGTTTTAAAATCTATGGTTCATTTAGAAAGAATTATCAGTAAGTAGACAGAAAACAAAGTCATTTAAACACCAAGGAAATTTCTTACCTCAAAAATAAAAAAAAGGCAAAGAGGTATATAAGAAGTAAATATAGCCAAGGTACAATACCTAGCTACACAGTAAATACTATTTATATCATCATCATAACGTAAACATTGAGTATTAGTTTATCCCCACAAATTTCATAATTGTTGAGAGAGTGGAGTAGAAGGCGGAAGTAGACGTGGAGGTATATAAAAGATAAATCCTAATGTACAAAAATAAGACACCAATGGATGTTTTAAATTGATAATAAGTAGAAGTATTTCATTCTGAAATATGAAAAATGGAATAGAATAATAAAAAAAGAAAACTAAAAGAAATGGACATGGTTGCCTGTGAAGATCAGGACTTAGTGAGGAGGCGGGAGAAAGGGGCAGGGCGCGGCACATTTTGTTAACTATTTGCACATATTACTCTGACAAAAATAAAACTGAACTAAAAAATAAAACCTGTAAAGATTCCCAACTTCCTGCATAGTTAGTCTAAACTTCTTATCACTCAAATTATGAAAAGCAGAAAGAACACGAACTGCAGATTCAGACAGATATGCCACTTACTAGCTGTGTGACTCTCGTCAACATTTTAACCCTTTTATCACATCCTTTAAAACAAGATTCATTATACTTTCTGGTAGGACTGTTGTGGAACTAAGGCAGTGTCCCATCTTGTTGTGAGAGATAACACGGAGCCCAGAATATTACTGAGGCTTGAGAACTGTTAAGCATGGTTGTCATTCTTCTGACTTTCAGGAACCTCCATCACTTTACCCTTCTTTTCCAATCTCCATTTTCTTTTATAACCTAACAGGGCTTTCCTTTTGCTTTAGTCATATCTCCTTTCTATGTGCTTATCACTGGCTTTATACAATCCTCTATTTCCAACTAGAAAAATTCTCTCAAACCTTTTTTCTAAAATTCTACATGCCATCATTTTCTTTGAAACTCACTTCTCAGTGTACCTCCAGGACTTCTAAATTTGAGGAACTTAAGTTATATGGCAACCTGATCTGAGGGGAATAGTGAGGAGTCTCATTTGAAGCTGAAATTGGATAGGAAATTGTTTCTTCTTATCTTGGATTATATGTTTCTTTGCAATAGTTTGGGAAGGAGCGCTGCTGGAGATTATTGGGTCTAAGCCCACTTACATCACCACTTGACATTGTTTTCTCATCTTCCTAAAAGCCTGATAACCCACCTGATATCCTTGATTCCCATGTGCCATCACAGATAATTTGTGGTTGTTCAGTCACCAAGTCTTGTTCAACTCTTTGCAGCCCCATGAACTGCAACACACCAGGCTCCTCTCTCCTGCACTGTCTCCTGGAGTTTGCTCAAATTCATGTCAGTTGAGATGGTGATGCTATTAAGCACCTATCTAAAGGTTGCCTTTCCTAGGTGATCTCATCCTTTACCTTACAAACCAACTGGGATGAGGGCAGATACAGCTTTCTACTTGTTTTGCATACTCCTGTGACACCTCATGCATATCACACTCAAGAAATTCTGATGATATGTTATTTGCTTCTAACTGATAACATGAAGTGAGGGGGAGAAAAACGGGAATTTAGGCATCCCCCTGAGTGAGTGATAGTTGCTCAATCATGTCCAACTCTTTGCAACTCCATGGACTATAGCCTGCCAGGTTCCTCTGTCCATGGAATTCTCTAGGCTACAATACTGGAGTGGGTAGCTGTTCCCTTCTCCAGGGGATCTTCCCAACCCAGGGATTGAACCCAGGTCTCCCACATTGCAGGCAGATTCTTTACCAACTGAGCCAACAGGGAAGCCCAGGCATCTCCTTAGAAGAACTCAATTGTCAAGAATCTGTGAAAACACACAGTAGTGGGTCCTTCAAAAGAGAAACCAGCTGGAGGAGCAGGAAGGAGGGAACCAAGGAAGGTAGGGGAACAACAGGGATCAGTTGGAAACAGCATGAAAGGGAGAGAGAAGGTGTAATCAGAAAAATGGCCACAGCTCTTCTTTGAGTGAAGCTCAGGTACTGCAATAGTACTGGGGCTGGCAGCATCACCATCACTATTATTATTTAGATCCTTGAAATGTGCCCATCACTGAGCCCTGAGGCACATGTACAGAAACAAACACATGTTTCAATATTTACTCTCTGGGGCCTGGATCCATGGTGGTACAGTTGTCGATCCTCCCACAGACATCAGGCACATGCTTGACTAAACAGATGGCCTTGCCAGAATTTTTTCACTTGGGTAGGAGGGTGGAGGCTTGTATAGCCAGAATTCATAATTCAATATGTCTTCCTGAGTATATTCTCTGAACAGGCCACCTTAGAAGCATCGCGTGGAACAGGAAGGGCAATTGACAAGGTGGGGGGGAGCAGGGGGGTGGTGAAGAAGAGGGGTAGCAGTCACCTATGACATTAAAAAAAAAAAACCACAGAACTTAGGGATCAAAAATATAGTTTCAAGTTGTTTCTTGCTGTTAAATTGCTATTTGTGCAAAAATCTTAGTCACAGTTTCCTCATCTATGAAATGGGAATAATAATGTTTATCCTGCTTATTTCTCATACTTTTACAACGACCAAGTAAGTTTAATTTGTGTTAAAAGACTTTGTAAACTGTAAAAGATTACATCCTCATCTCATGATACATTAATGTCTAAGACAATGCTTTTAAACTTTTGGGGTTTCTTTTTTCCCCAAAGGAGAAAAATAAATGCTTTCTTCTTCAAAGACTTTGCAAAACCTTCATTTACATAACAAAATATTTATTTACTATATTCTTTAAATTTCCGCAATTATTTCAGGTTAAGGAGAAGAAAATATTTTTAAAAATTCAGAATGATGATCCACATCAAAATATTTTCAAAATGAAGTAGAATTTGAGTAAGATTTTATGTAAAACAGATTTTCATTTCTACTTCAATATTCATAAAACTAGTCCCTTTAAATTAGTGAAAGTTCTGCATGTGAACATTTTCATCCATATATTTATTTTTAAATCATCTCCCAGTTGAACCCAGAAACATGAAGAAGGAATGAATGAAAACAGATAATGCAAGACTGAGGGACATTGGAGAAGGGCAGGAAAATGTTATGGAAGAAAAGATGAGGAACAGAAAATAACCTTGAAGGAACACATTTTTTAAAGAAGAAGCTTCTGGGAGGCATTTATTCTATAATCTATACTCCTAGTTCTATGATTATTTTATCTAAATTTTAAAAACTGAAAGTAGTTTCTCTTCTGTGCCCTGAAACTGAATTGAAACTGGATTCTCAAAAGTAATATATGATAACATGCATCACATATTACCCAGGGATTGGTTGGGTTCCAGTTACCAACTCCAGTTTAACCTTGAATGAGGTATTTCACCTCTACCTTCCCATCTATAAAAATGAGGAATTGGCACCTGGTACTCACTGGAGTTTCTTGACCTTGGACTACAGGCCATGGGGTTTCTTTTGACTTCTGAGAGTGGAAAACAGTAACAATGTTTATGTTAATGTTTTATTTCTGGATAAAAAAATAGACCATGCAGATGTTCCTGAGGTTTCCATATTGTGAAGACAAAAGAGCCAATTAGGCTTTTTCATTTAGAAGTTAATATGTTAAAAATGCAGGAACAAATAAGAACCATCACAAATCACCCCACACATCAGTAATCTCTAGGGTCAAAGTGTTTGACTCTTGCGTTTTTACTCTGTGGCTTACCTCACTGGCCCCAGCCAGATTACACTTCAATAACTCAAAAGAGTCTTGTCAGAGAATAATTTTTAGTTTTATGTCATGTAAGCCAGGGAAATTTTTAAGAATGAAAGCAATTCACTTCCAGAAATACTGTTTGAAATAGATAAAAAAGCAAAATTTGATCATGGTATTGAAAGTTTATTATTTTTGCTAATATTTAGGAATAAGTGGAGAATTTGTATCTGGTTCAAATATGTTTGATTTGAAAAACACAATTTAATGTTTATTATTGAGTGTATTTTCCAAAGTGGCTACTGAATAATTAAATGCCAAGAAAATTAAGTTTTAAAAACATTGTGCAAGTAGTGATTTATAAAGAGCCTCACTGAAGATGGTGACTTCCTTTCCTTCTTTCTATACTTTCCTCTCATTTTTCTCTTCTCCTTTTCCCATTCAGCCATGTCTTCCTGAAAAAGCCCCCAAACTGTATAAAACTTGGCTTCTCTGTGATGGGCAGGCTATGGGAAGATGGTGGCCATTTAAGGGAGAAGGTCTAGCAGCTCAGTCATATACAGGGAGTGATAAGGGCTGACACCAGGTGATACAATTGCATTTCTTTATCTTTCTTGCTTTCTTTTCTTCTCCTTTAAAAAAAAAGAAAAAACTTTCTTTGATTATCACTCCTTTCACTTGGGCTTAATCATTTAAATCACTGTTTCTTGTTCCTCTTTTAAATTTTCAAGACACCAGCCAAAAAGAATGAAAGCAAGGAAAGAAGAGTAATTGTTTGATAGTTGGGGAAAAGAGAATCCTTAGTCCTGACAAAATGTGTTTTAAAAAAATATGTAACATATGCCTATAGAAAATGTATATATGATATGCATATAGCTTGGTGAATTTGCATAAATCGAATATAGCTGTTTAACCAATACACAGGTCTAGGAACAGAACATTAGCAGCATTCCAGAAACCCTAAGTCCCAAGCCCCCTTCTAGTCCTCACCTTCCTCTTCAAAGGTAAGTGCTATCCCATTTTCTAAAAGTAGAGATGTGTCTGTTTTCATATCATCTGGGCAGAATGCAATGGCACCCCACTCCAGTACTCTTGCCTGGAGAATTCCATGGATAAAGGAGCCTGGTAGGCTGCAGTCCATGGGGTCACTACCAGTCAGACACGACTGAGCGACTTCACTTTCACTTTTCACTTTCATGCATTGGAGAAGGACATGGCAACCCACTCCAGTGTTCTTGCCTGGAGAATCCCAGGAACAGGGGAGCCTGGTGGGCTGCTGCCTATGGGGTCGCAGAGTGTCAGACACGACTGAAGCAACTTAGCAGCAGCAGCAGCATATCATTTGAATCGTATCATAAATAATCTTTGGGACTGTTTTTCTTTTGCTCAGTATTGCATTTGTGAAGTTTTTATATTGTTGTGTACAGGTTCAGATCTCAAGTCTCCCATGGCAGGATAGGATTCCATTATGTGAATATACCACAATTTATTTTTCCTTTCTATTTTTGTTGGACATTTGGGTAGTTGCCAGTTTGAGGCTATTATAAACAGTGTTTCTATACACACACAAGTGCGTGTTTTTTTTTTGGTGACTATGTGTATGCCTTTCTATTGGGTATATCCAGGGAGTGGAATTGCTGAGTCATATGCACATTTTTGGCTTCAGTTCTACCAAGCACTTTGGAATTATAATGGTTTCACACTTCAGGGAAAGAATCTTGTTTTTGCTGTGCGCACAAAGAATGACTTTCCCCTTCCTTTCCTCTTATAGTTCAACCTACCTGTATTCATATATGTGTTATTCTTTTACATGAAGCTTATTTGCTTTTTCTAGATTTAATAAAGTTGGATAGTCTAAGCTTACCAGAGCCTTCTTCTGAGAAGAGAGACTGAGAATGTTCTATAAAACTCTTCATTATACCTCTGGTTTGCCCTACTCACAATCATGACAGAAGATTATTTTAATTTTCTTCAGTGCTGTTTTTAGGGAGCTCTAACCATATATTAATGGCACCCCACTCCAGTGTTCTTGCCTGGAGAATCCCATGGACGGAGGAGCCTGGTAGGCTGCAGTCCACCGGGTCGCTAAGAGTCAGACATGACTGAGCGACTTTACTTTCACTTTTCACTTTCATGCACTGGAGAAGGAAATGGCAACCCACTCCAGTGTTCTTGCGTGGAGAATCCCAGGGACAGGGGAGCCTGGTGGGCTACCGTCTATGGGGTAGCACAGAGTAGGACACTACTGAAGCGACTTAGCAGCAGCAGCAACCATATATTTAACTTCTCTAAAATCATGCATAGTTCCATTCCCTAATCATACCAAGGGTGCACTTCTTTCTACTCACCTCTTGATTTACCTAGAGACCTCACATCTGTTTTTTTAACTAAACTGAAAGAAAAATAAAAATCAATAGTGATAATTTTTCTAGTTATATACAGGAACTACAGCAAATAATTTAAGGACAGAGAGAAAAAAGACAATCTTTCAAGGGACAGAATGAGAGACTAGAAATGCTTTACATCAGCTTTACGAACCATTTGAATCAGGAGGCTCCATTAATCCTTTGTTTGTTAATCTAATAATTGATCATGTTTGATAGTCTCAGGAGGGATTTCAACAAAAACAAGGTCAAGGGGCAAACCGTGCTAAATTGCTGATTAGCCTTGAAACCTATCTGGGGTTTCAGAACTCCCGTGACTCTTCAGGCTTCCCATTCTGTCTATTTAAACTCAAAGTTTTAGACTCTATCATCACTGAGAAGACTTCAAACACTTTTGGTTGAGTTAATGCTGGAATATTTGCCTCTTACTAAGGTTATATCCAATTCAGGTATTCATTCTCTGAGTAGTTACTGAACATCTATAACGTAGCATGCTGCTTTATTTATTTAAATAAGCATGCTATTTTATTTAATCAACAATATTAAATCTGCTGATTTAATATTGCACCAACCAGATACAGTTCCTGTGTTCTTGTAGAATTTATAGCCTAGTGAATAGATAAAAATGTAGAGGTGAATAAATATATAAGCATAACTTATAATCAGGGTAGGAAGAAAATAAAAGGAATAAAGTATCCAAACATAACGAAACAAGAGTGACTTTAGGGTCTATGGAAGCTAATATTTAAACCGAGATATAAATGATAAGAAGGAATTAGTCACTTGAAGAGCTATGGGGGCAAGTGTTAGAAGGCAATAGCATAGGCAAAGGGGCTAGTGCAGTTGAAGAAGAACACCATGTCAACCTTTAAGGAACACGTATTAACTCTGAATTTATTTCGAATTTATGACACAAAATTTGGATTTACCAACTCTTTAAAAGGTAGCAAGGACAGTCAATTTGCTAATGGTAAATCTTAAGTAAATGTGAGAGATAACCCTAACTGCTCTATGCTAAATACTTGTTGTTTGGCAGCAGGTGTGTGGACTAGAACTGGAAAATGAAGACAGAAACAAGAAGTCCAAATGATAAGTGGCAGAAAATCATCAGATCAATGGTAGACCTGGGCAATTGACAAAGGCATAGCACCAACACAGCTGAGATCCAAAGTGTCTGTCAGGAGCCAGAGGGCAGTCAAGGGGAACAAAGTCAAGTAATATTGGCAAGGTCACCATTCTAAAACATCTATAGGACTGCTGTCAAACCACTAGGGTTTCCTGGTCCCTTGCCTCCTTGGAGGAAGCAAAATGTAAGCTGGACTGGTTGGAGGAGGCAAGGGACCAGAAGTAGGAAGTCAGAGTCTAAATATATAAGAAATGAGAGGTTCAAGAGAAGGAGGCTCAGATATTGGAACAAGTAAGAGGGGAGGCCACATAACCAGAGGACCAGGGAGAAACCAAAAGATAACACATATGAAGCAATCGGAGGAAAGTAGGACTTTGACAACAGAAGGAAGGGATTTTTCAGTTCAGTTCAGTAGCTCAGTCGTGTCCAACTCTTTGCAACTCCATGAATCACAGCACGCCACGCCTCCCTGTCCATCACCAACTCCTGGAGTTCACTCAGACTCATGTTCATCGAGTCAGTGATGCCATCCAGCCATCTCATCTTCTGTTGTCCCCTTCTCCTCCTGCCCCCAATCCCTCCCAGCATCGAGTCTTTTCCAATGAGTCAACTTTTCGCATGAGGTGGCCAAAGTACTGGAGTTTCAGCTTTAGCATCATTCCTTCCAAAGAAATCCCAGGGCTGATCTCCTTCAGAATGGATTGGTTGGCATCCATTTTTACCAAGGCAGAGGAAGATAGTTGCAAAACAAGGACCGGATTTTAAGAGCTCTCATCTCGGTAATTTCCTTATGTTTATATGTTTTACTATAAATGTAGTTTTTTAAAAAAATGTTTTGCCCAAACAATTAGAAGGAACACCTTTAAAGCCAACACAGCCCGTGAGCCTCAAGAGGCTGTGAGACTGGGGCACTAAGAAGTCTGTATCCCTCTTGTAGTCAAGTTAGGAGGAAATAGATCTCCAGCTATAGAAATAGCTACAGAAAGAAAAATGGGAGACAACACAGAGAGCTGCTTTGCAAACCTGAGACTGAGTGGTAGAAGGGCCTATATGAGGTTCCCTGACATTTGATGACCAGACATGAGGTTGATTCCACTTGGACTCATGCTGAATCCCATGAAGCCCAGCTGGAAGTTTAGGGACCCAGGAAACCAGGTTAAAGAAAGCATAATTGGGCCAGGCAGGCAATGATGGCCAACATTTCATCTTCAGATGAGGTGGCTTACTTAGACCTGAGCTATGGTAGACTCCCAAGAAGAAAACCTTCCGAACCTTGCTACTTAAGAATATGATGCATGGACTAGCAGCATCAATTTTACCTGGGATACTGTTGGAAATTCAAAATCTCAAGCTCCAGCCCAGACCTATTAAATTAGAGTCTACATTTGAAATCACATGTGATTTCTATATCATTTAAAGCTTGAAGAGCACTGGTCTAGAACATCCCTGGAGAATCCAAGAGAGCATTATAGATTACATAAAGAGAGGACAGGAGGAAGAAAGCTCATCTGTGGGACTGGAGGCAGATGATGAATTACAGTTTGAACCAAAGCTGGACTGGAGAAAATTCCAGGGTGAAGAGCCAGTCAGCTCTACTGACGGGGGAATGGTGGCACCTCTTGGTGAGAGAACAGATTCCTTTCCTTGGGCAGCTAAGCAGGTAAGAGGTTTTTTTGTTTGTTTGTTTTTTAATCAGGCAGCTCTAAAGATCTTCTTAGGAGAAAGTCCCAAATGATTAGAAGATACCTAGCCATGAAGAGGCAGGGATTAAATTTGTGACAGGCTCTAAGACAAAAAAGAAAAACAGAGAGATACAGCATCCTAAGGAGGCAAATGG
The DNA here is from genome assembly GCF_014754425.2 of Oryx dammah. Taxonomy (NCBI): domain Eukaryota; kingdom Metazoa; phylum Chordata; class Mammalia; order Artiodactyla; family Bovidae; genus Oryx; species Oryx dammah. The sequence continues at coordinate 91,114,259 of NW_024070186.1, forward strand.
CAGCATTCCATCAGAGGAAGCCAGCCCAACTCACATCAAAAGTATTCCAAAGACGCAGAACAAAGAGATCTGTTTGCTTTTCTTTGTTCCTCTGAACAAACAACAGTCCTGTGGAATATTCCTATGAAGAGTAGGTACTATTTCATAGAAGCAAACTATGACAAAATCATACAGAAGTCAGAGAGCTCCAGTATGGATATCTGACTATCTCTGCTTGTCCAGCCTTATATCTTGCTATGCTTCACTTCATACTTTATACTCTTGCAAAGCTGAGGTTTGATCCCTGGGTGGGGAAGAGCTGGAGGAAGGCATGGCAACCCACTCCAGTATCCTTGTCTGGAGAATCCCATGGACAGAAGAGCATGGTGGGTTACAGTCCGTAGGGCAACTGAAGTGGCTGAGCACACAATGAAGAGGTGGGTTCAGATCCAGAACTTTCCATGCACCCTACTGTGTAAAAGAGATGCCACATGATAGGTAAGGGCAAATGGGTGATACTTCTAAGGAATCCTGAACTATTTTAAAGGCTTTGAAAAGGCTGGATTTTCTGCTGAGCATAGGGATAAAGCTAAGGACATAGTTTTATGACAAATTTTGTATCCTCAATTTTACCCTCAAGCAAGGATGAGTTAAGTAACCTGGGTTTCACTGGTGATTATTGCATTTTTATAATTATTTGTTTGGATGACTATGTCTAAGAGATCATCTTTTCATCTTTGTGTCTACAGCTCTCAGCTTTGTTCCTAACACAGAGAAGGTACTCAGCTCATATCACTTGTTAAAATGAATACATGAAAGAATCTCCTTGGCTCAGAGGTTCATACAAACTTCCTGCAAAGGCAGACGTCAGTCTCCAATTTGGTCCAAAGCCAGCAAATAAAACATACAGAAACAAACAAATAGAAAAGAGAAACAATCAGGCCAAGAGGAAGGAAGATGCAAACATTAGCCCTGTCTTCTTTTTAGTCCTAAATCTTCAGCTACTTCCAGAGATACCTATTTTAATGATGGTAAGACTTAACAGGTCAGAAATTATCACCTCCAAAACGTTGTACCTTCCTAAATTCTCCATTATCACTGATGATACTTTATCTTCAGTCTTCCCTTACAATCTCAAATTTACTTGCTTTTCTTTGTCCCATGTCCATCCTGGTACAAAGTTCTGTGGTTTGTTTTACTGGATGTCTTTATAAATCTCTTCTTTCCTATCTTATCCCATAGTTGTCATTGCTGACAAACACTAAATCATTTCACCTTCCCTGACAGGACTTTCTTCCTCTGGTCTCTAGTTCTTCCTGTGAGCTCTCAAAACAGCCTTTTTATCCTATTCTTCTGCTTAAGAGCAACCAATTTCTTCTACTTGTCTATTGACTCAAATATAAATAGATAGATGATGTGTATGTATTAGTATTTCTTAGTATCTCTGCACGGTGTGAGTCAAATTGATATTCTTACCATTTCTCCCCCACCTACTGGCTCAACTCTTAGTCATTCCTATTTTTGTTCATTTTTTAACGATTTTTCTCTTTGCCTGGGTGGCTCTAAAAATCTCTCCATCAGTTCATGACCAGCATTCAATTAAAATGATATTTAAGATTCACTGGACATCTTCTGTGGTTAAGCCTAGGACTCACTGATAATCACCTTGATTTTCATTTCCATGTACTTTCATTCATATATATTTAATGTATATATAATTTTTATATATTAATATTGCTTATTTTATCAAATTACTCTATATAAAATTAAAGGACTTTATTACTTTAACGTTTCATCAGCATAGAATTGAATTATACATAGATTATTACTAATGATTTTGGAGGAAATGAATTAGTTTGAAATATTGATATTGCCATTTATTTTTCTTCATGAATAGACAGACTGTTTGATCCATACATCTATAGGTTCATTCATTCACTGATTAACTACTTGTTTATTGAATATCTATTGTCCTGAACCTGAATGTGATCTGGAGATCTCAAAATGAATAAGACACTGTCACTACCCTCAATAAGCTTACAGACCAGTGAGGAAATACAGAAGAAACTAGATAACTGCAATTATATTAGACACCTGGAATTGTCAGCTACTTTTCTAGAAATTCTCCTTGGCCCATAAAGACACAAAGGCAGTACTGCCTAACTCTCTTATCCAAAATCAGTAAGTGATTGTCTCATGTATTTTCAGTTCAGTTCAGTCACTCAGTTGTGTCCAACTCTTTGCAGCCCCATGAACTGCAGCACGCCAGGCCTCCCTGTCCATCACCAACTCCCGGAGTTCACTCGAACTCATGTCCATCAAGTTGGTGATGCCATCCAGCCATCTCATCCTCTGTCGTCGCCTTCTCCTCCTGCCCCCAATCCCTCCCAACATCAAAGTCTTTTCCAGTGAGCCAACTCTTTGCATCAGGTGGTCAAAGTTTGGAGTTTCAGCTTCAGCATCAGTCCTTCCAAAGAACACCCAGGACTGACTCCTTTAGGATGGACTGGTTGGATCTCCTTTCAGTCCAAGGGACTCTCAAGAGTCTTCTCCAATACCACAGTTCAAAAGCATCAAATCTTCGGCGCTCAGCATTCTTCACAGTCCAACTCTCACATCCATACATGACCACTGGAAAAACCATAGCCTTGACTAGACGGACCTTTCTTGGCAAAGTAATGTCTCTGCTTTTCAATATGCTATCTAGGTTGGTCATAACTTTCCTTCCAAGGAGTAAGCATCTTTTAATTTCATGGCTGCAATCACCATCTGCAGTGATTTTGGAGCCCCCCAAAATAAGGTCTGACACTGTTTCCACTGTTTCCCCATCTATTTGCCATGAAGTGATGGGACCAGATGCCATGATCTTAGTTTTCTGAATGTTGAGCTTTAAGCCAACTTTTTCACTCTCCTCTTTCACTTTCCTCAAGAGGCTTTTTAGTTCCTCTTCACTTTCTGCCATAAGGGTGCTGTCATCTGCATATCTGAGGTTATTCATATTTCTCCTGGCAATCTTGATTCCAGCTTGTGCTTCATCCAGTCCAGAGTTTCTCATGATGTACTCTGCATATAAATTTAAAAAGCAGGGTGACAATATACAGCCTTGACGTACTCCTTTTCCTATTTGGAACCAGTCTGTTGTTCTATGTCCAGTTCTAACTGTTGCTTCCTGACCTGCATAGAGGTTTCTCAAGAGGCAGGTTAGGTGGTCTGGTATTCCCATCTCTTTCAGAATTGTCCAAAGTTTCTTGTGATCCACACAGTCAAAGGCTGTGGCATAGTCAATAAAGCAGAAAGAGATGTTTTTCTGGAACTCTCTTGCTTTATCCATGATCCAGCGGATCTTGGCAATTTGATCTCTGGTTCCTCTGCCTTTTCTAAATCCAGCTTGAACATCTGGAAGTTCAAGGTTCACATATTGCTGAAGCCCGGCTTGGAGAATTTTGAGCATTACTTTATTAGCGTGTGAGATGAGTGTAATTGTGCAGTAGTTTGAGCATTCTTTGGCATTGCCTTTCTTTGGGATTGGAATGAAAACTGACCTTTTCCAGTCCTGTGGCCACTGCTGAGTTGTCCACATTTGCTGGCATGTTGAGTACAGCACTTTCACAGCATCATCTTTCAGGATTTGAAACAGCTCAACTGGAATTCCATCACCTCCACTAGCTTTGTTCGTAGTGATGCTTTCTAAGGCCCACTTGACTTCACATTCCAGGATGTCTGGCTCTAGGTGAGTGATCACACCATTGTGATTATCTTGGTCGTGAAGATCTTTTTTGTACAGTTCTTCTGTGTATTCTTGCCACTTCTTCTTAATATCTTCTGCTTCTGTTAGGTCCATACCATTTCTGTCCTTTATCGAGTCCATCTTTGCATGAAATGTTCCCTTGGTATCTCTAATTTTCTTGAAGAGATCTCTAGTCTTTCCCATTCTGTTATTTTCCTCTTTTTTTGCACTGATCACTGAGGAAGGCTTTCTTATCTCTCCTTGCTATTCTTTGGAACTCTGCATTCAGATGCTTATATCTTTCCTTTTCTCCTTTGCTTTTCCCTTCTCTTCTTTTCACAGCTATTTGTAAGGCCTCCCCAGACAACCATTTTGCCTTTTTGCATTTTACACTTTATTAAAGCAATGATTCTTCAGAACAGTGGTAAAAAGTATATACCTTTCAGTCAGAGTTTTATTTGGTGGCAGCAAGACAACACAGATTGAACAACTTACCCACAGTGATATTGGTATAAAAAAAGATCATTAGAACCTTTGGGATCTGAACAAGACTTACTTTCCATTGTTTTCAAGGAGAATTGCTCTAAATCAAACAGCCCAAACTGAATTGTTCTAAACTGGATGGACAGGGAATTTCTAAACAGCTTATTTCTTGAGATGGTTCAGATTATATAATGTAACTTGAGATACCTAAGAAACATTTTATTTTCATCAAGTTCTGTCTTTTCCTCTTCCCTGGTGTTCTGTGGCAATTGGCTCCTACTTGATTTTCAGCTATTGACTTCCTCATAATCTCACATTCTTTTTTCTTTCTCTTCTATGATCTTCAGTGGAACCTGGTTTCTCTTGATTCCCTGTTGGAACATATATTTTAGGAATGTCATGGTTCATGGCATTCTGATACTACAGGATCAGAAATACATCCATTTGGTAAGATGAGGTGAAAGGAAAAAAACATTGATAGTGACCTTGATAAATGAGAAAATAGAACAATAAAATGAAATTCAATAAAGAAAAGTCAAGGTAGTTGATTTATAGACAGAGACACAAATACATAATAAAAACGAGGTAGAAAATACTGTGCAACTGTGTAGAGCTTTGCAGCTAACACAATAGTTTGCAAAGGGAAGAAGGGAGACATAAATTGCATCCAGACGTCTTACATACTTGAAAAATTTTAAGAGACTAGTGCTCATCAATAGTTCACCAGGGATAGGGAAAAAAGGAAAAGAAAGAAATTGGCTTAGAATAAAGAATATTATTTTCGGTTGTATACAGCAAAGCTTTCTTTACTATCAGATGGATGTAATACAGAAACAGGCTCCTAAAGCAGACTAAAGTAAAATTGTACTCCTAAAGTAAAATCTCTAATCATTCAATAAATATTTATTGGTATCCTTGGGGAATTATCATAAAGAGGACAGAAAACTCCCTAAGGTGGAAGATTCAGGTCTTTGCCTGCTTCAAGAAAAGTAGCTGAACAATCTCTCAGATTCTCCCTGACTTTAGAATACATCCAAAAACATGATTCAGGGGAACTCAGGATTCTAGAAAGTGAATTGTTTAGAGCTGTATGCTGAATTGGTGCCTGGCTATACCTGACTTTCCAAAATAAACAAGTGAAGAGGTACCTGTATTTTATATAAGCCCTTCTCCTAATTTTAAATTTTACTTTCCAAAATTGATCTCCATGACTAGTTGTGGTTTGAAGAAATGCTATTTCATAGCAGCATTACCCTCATTCACTACTTGTGACCGCTAACATTTTCTGTCACCAAGTTCATAATGAATATTAAAGATAGAAATAATTCAGCCTAATTAGCATAACAACTAAATAAAAGTAGTCTGTCTTATAGTTTCTAAAACATGCCCTTGTGAACCAATGTTCTATTCCTTTTCCTTCCCTGCCCCTACTACATCTTAATTATAGCTTTAAAGTATCCTGAATTTTAGAAATGCAAACCCTGTGGTTGCACTCCTTGACACAGAGGCCTTGGTGGTGGGGGGCGGGGTGCAGGGGGGTTACTTTGGAGGAATGCAAGAGGGAAGACATCCAACAAAATGACACATGACTTAGCTAGTAAGGCAAGACTCATATTTACTCTAACAGCAACCCCCACCCCAATTCAAATTCTAGATATGAGATACCCAAAAGAAATATCATGTGAAATATCACATTGGATAATACATCACATGTATAAACTACATGGATAAACTTTAAATTTTCTAAAAAAATAAAAAAGTAAAATATGTTTTTATTTAACCCAGTATACACACAGCTGTATGGAAAGGAAAGAGCAAAGAAAAGGTAAGCCTTCTCTGTGGTATTTGCCCTAGCACTTTGCTAATTTTTTGCCCTCTTATCAAACAGGAAAATAGAAAACTTTGAAAGGGCATTGAACAGGACATTGCCACATCTTTGCTTATATGGCACTTTCTCATTCGCACTTGATCACTCTAAATAAAATTGCAATATTTCACCATACCACACTCCATTTTCATTGTGCTCCTTTTTCCATTATACTACAGCCTAGAGAAGGAAATGGAAACCCACTCTGATCTTCTTGCCTGGAAAATCCCATGGACAGAGGAGCCTGGTGGGCTATAGTTCATGGGGTCACAAAAGAGTCAGACACAACAACTAAACAACAAATAACCTTCTAATATGCCATATTATATATTTATTATGTTGTTCATTGTCTCTCTTCCTCTCTTATAGACTATAACAGAAGAGGGGAGCAGGATTATGTCTGTTTAGGTCATTAAGGTAACCCAAGTAACTGGACCAGTGTCTGGCATATAGTAAGTCCTCAGCATTGAACCTTCTTCCCAGCCCCATCACTGCAAAGAAAGTGTTATACATTGTAGTTACTGAATTAATAACAGAATTAGTGGCCAATGGTATCTGGTTTGTAATGTAATGTGTGGTTTTCTTTCATTGGGAAAGCAGTGGAAAAAAGTTGCTATGTTCACCACAGATGATTATCAGCATTTCACCATGGCTTGGAGAGCTCAGATGAGGTTGACATAGCTTCTGCTACTATCAGCAAATAGCTTGTGCAGCTGAACCATAAAAATCTAAAGAAAAAAAAAAAAGAGGATGACTCCAGAGGCAGATTTTGACAACTGTCTAGGTTCTAATTCTCCCTAAGGATCTGAGATTTACATGTTGATAGTCTGAGATCAAATTGCCAACATTCGCTGGATCATGGAAAAAGCAAGAGAGTTCCAGAAAAACATCTATTTCTGTTTTATTGACTATGCCAAAGCCTTAACTGTGTGGATCACAATAAACTGTGGAAAATTCTGAGAGAGATGGGAATACCAGACCACCTGACCTGCCTCTTGAGAAACCTCTATGCAGGTCAGGAAGCAACAGTTAGAACTGGACATGGAACAACAGACTGGTTCCAAATAGGAAAAGGAGTACATCAAGGCTGTATATGGTCACCCTGCTTATTTAACTTCTATGCAGAGTACATCATGAGAAACGCTGGACTGGAAGAAGCACAAGCTGGCATCAAGATTGCCGGGAGAAATATCAATAACCTCAGATATGCAGATGACACCACCCTTATGGCAGAAAGTGAAGAGGAACTAAAAAGCCTCTTGATGAAAGTGAAAGAGGAGAGTGAACACAATGTTGGCTTAAAGCTCAACATTCAGAAAACTAAGATCATGGCATCTGGTCCCATCACTACATGGGAAACAGATGGGGAAACAGTGTCAGACTTTATTTTTTGGGGCTCCAAAATCACTGCAGATGGTGATTGCAGCCATGAAATTAAAAGACACTTACTTCTTGGAAGGAAAGTTATGACCAACCTAGATAGCATATTCAAAAGCAGAGACATTACTTTGCCAACAAAGGTACATCTAGTCAAGGGTATGGTTTTTCCTGTGGTCATGTATGGATGTGAGAGTTGGACTGTGAAGAAAGCTGGGCACCGAAGAATTGATGCTTTTGAACTGTGGTATTGGAGAAGACTCTTGAGAGTCCCTTGGACTGCAAGGAGATCCAACCAGTCCATTCTAAAGGAGATCAGTCCTGGGTGTTCTTTGGAAGGAATGATGCTAAAGCTGAAACTCCAATACTTTGGCCACCTCATGCGAAGAGTTGACTCATTGGAAAGACTCTGATGCTGGGAGGGATTGGGGGCAGGAGGAAAAGGGGATGACAGAGGATTAGATAGCTGGATGGCATCACTGACTCAATGGACATGAGTCTGAGTGAACTCTGGGAATTGGTGATGGACAGGGAGGCCTGGCGTGCTATGATTCACGGGGTTGCAAAGAGTCGGACACAACTGAGCAACTGAACTGCACTGAGTCTGAATAAAATTTGATGTTTATGCTCCTGAGATTCTGGCTTTTTTAGACTGAAATCAATGTGGTGATGGCAAGTAATGAGGCTGAATAAATAAGCAGCAAAACTCCCCTCTGTATGTGCCTGTAATAAAACCTCAGTTCAGTTCAGTCGTGTCCAACTCTTTGCAACCCCATGGACTGCAGTACGACAGGTTTCCCTATCCATCACCAACTCCTGGAGCTTTCTCAAACTCATGTCCATTGAGTCAGTGATGCCATCCAACCATCTCATCCTCGGTCATCCCCTTCTCCTCCCGCCATCAATCACTCCCAGCATCAAGGTCTTTTCTGATGAGTCAGTTCTTCACATCAGGTGGCCAAAGTATTGGAGTTTCAGCTTCAACATCAGTCCTTCCAATGAATATTCAGGACTGATTTCCTTTAGGATAGACTGGTTGGATCTCCTTGCAGTCCAAGGGACTCTCAAGACTCTTCTCCAATACCACAGTTCAAAAGCATCAATTCTTCAGAACTCAGCTTTCTTTATAGTCCAGCTCTCACATTCATACATGACTACTGGAAAAACCAAAGCTTTGACTAGATGGACCTTTGTTGGCAAAGTAATGTCTCTGCTTTTTAATGTGCTGTCTAGCTTGGTCAAAACTTTTCTTCCAAGGAGCAAGTGTCTTTTAATTTCATGCTGCAGTCACCATCTGCAGTGATTTTGGAGCCCAAGAAAAAGAAGTCTGTCACTGTTTCCATTGTTTCCCCATCTATTTGCCATTAAGGAATGGGATCAGATGCCATGATCTTAGTTTTCTGAATGTTGAGTTTTAAGCCAACTTTTTCACTTTCCTCTTTCACTTTCATCAAGAGGCTCTTTAGTTCTTTGATTTCTTCCATAAGGGTGGTGTCATCTGCATATCTGAGGTTATTGATATTTCTCCCAGAAATCTTGATTCTGGCTTGTGCTTCATCCAGTCCAGAGTTTCTCATGATGTACTCTGCATATAAGTTAAATAAGCAGGGTGACAATATACAGCCTTGACATACTCCTTTCCCTATTTGGAACCAGTCTGTTGTTCCATGCTCAGTTCTAACTGATGTTTCTTGACCTGCATAGAGGTTTCTCAGGAGGCAGGTCAGGTGGTCTGGTATTCCCATCTCTTGCAGAATCTTCCAGTTTATTGTGATCCACACAGTCAAAGGCTTTGGCACTTTAATAATAAAGCAGAAGTAGATGTTTTTCTGGAACTCTGTTGCTTTTTTGGTGATCCAGCAGATGTTGGCAATTTGATCTCTGGTTCCTCTGCCTTTTCTAAAACCAGCTTGAACATCTGGAAGTTCACGGTTGATGTATTGTTGAAGCCTGGCTTGGAGAAGTTTGAGCATTACTTTGCTAGCATGTGAGATGAGTGCAATTGTGCGGTAGTTTGCGCATTCTTTGGCATTGCCTTTCTTTGGGATTGGAATGAAAACTGACCTTTTCCAGTCCTGTGGCCACTGCCGAGTTGTCCACATTTGCTGGCATATTGAGTGCAGCACTTTCACAGCATCATCTTTCAGGATTTGAAACAGCTCAACTGGAATGCCATCACCTCCACTAGCTTTGTTCGTAGTAATGCTTCCTAAGGCCCACTTGACCTCACATTCTAGGATGGTTCTAGGTGAGTGATCGCACCATCATGGTTATCTGGGTCATGAAGATCTTTTTTGTACAGTTCTTCTGTGTATTCTTGCCACCTCTTCTTAATATCTTCTGCTTCTGTTAGGTCCATACCATTTCTGTCCTTTATTGTGCCCACGTTTGCATGAAATGTTCCCTTGGTATCTCTAATTTTCTTGAAGAGATCCTAGTCTTTCCCATTCTATTGTTTTCCTCTATTTCTTTGCAGTGATCACTGAGGAAGGCTTTTTTAAATCTCTCCTTGCTATTCTTTGGAACTCTGCATCCAAATGGGTATATCTTTCCTTTTCTCCTTTTGCTTCTCTTCTTTTCACAGCTATTTGTAAGGCCTCCTCAGACAAGCATTTTGCCTTTTTGCATTTTTCTTGGGGATGGTCTTGATCCCTGCTTCCTGAACATTGTCACGAACCTCTGTCCACAGTTCTTCAGGCACTCTATCTATCACATCTAATCCCTTGAATCTATTTGTCACTTTCACTGTATAATCCTAAAGGATTTGATTTAGGTCAGACCTGAATGGTCTAGTGATTTTCCCTACTTTCTTCAATTTCAGTCTGAAGTTGGCAATAAGGAGTTCATGATCTGAGCCACAGTCAGCTCCTAGTCTTGTTTTTGCTGACTGTATAGAGCTTCTCCATCTTTTACTGCAATGAATATAATCAATCTGATTTCAGTATTGACCATCTGGTGATGTCCATGTGTCTTCTCTTTGTTAAGTAATAAAACTTAACTACTGCCAAAGGTGATTATGCTATCTTTATGCAATAAACTATAACCTCTCTTTAAAGAATGTTCACAACATCCTTAATCCTTGATACCCCTGGGAGAATGTAAAGAGACAGTTGTTATCTTTCTTCACTAAAGAAGCAAACAGAGATGAAGAAAGATATCTTTTGGTTATTCAGTAAGTTAGCAGCCAGATAACAAATCCAAATCTCTGCTATTCTAAGGACACCTAAGAAAGACTTTGACTAACAGTTTAGTAATCTTTGATATCTGTTTGAAATAAAGGTCATGTCCTCATTTAAAAGCAATACTAGCCAGGACCCTGAGAAGTCCCATTTGCATAGGAAATCCACAATTAAAAGTTAACAGAAACATACTATTGGCATCCTAGTAGCTTGCTCAGCTTGAACATATGCTATCTGATCCCTTTTTAGAATCCTAAAAAAACCAATGCTGGAACTTTGGGTGCAGCTTAAAGTACAAACCTAGGACAACCAGGAGCAATGCCCCATAACTGAATTTGAATGAAGAATTTTTGTAACTTTAAAACAAATTGTGGGCATCCCACTATCATTTTATTGAATTTTATATTACTTTAAGGATTACAGATTGAAAGCCATAAAAATTACTTCATATTTTGCAGATTAATTTGGCCAAGTGTGTTAAAATGTCTTCATTTGCCATGGCAAAGGGTCAGTATAAGGGAGAGAGTCTTCAGAGACTAATGTTTTCCTGCATTTTATTGTCAGGCAGGTGCTACACAAATGCAATTTCAGTTTCCATTTATGGTTCCATCCTATATTAATCTGATTCTGAAACAAGCAGTGTGGCTGAAAGAAAGTACTGTCTTAAGAATCAGAAGAACAGATTTAAATCCAGCTCAATCACTTGCAGTACAACCTCAGGAAAATAATTCAACTTTTTTGAGCCATGGATTTTTTTTATCCAAAAAGGGGAAGAGAGAAAATTCTAGATGAAGGGAACCTTATACCCAGAGACCTGGAGGTGAAGGTTATAGAAGACCTTGGGCTTGACTAAGGCAGAAACTACATATTGGAAAAAGGAAGAAGGTGGCATGGATATAATTAGATAAATAGGGTCAGAATACAGATGTAAACATAACTCAGTAGGTCACTGGCAACCAGAGTAACATGCATGGGTGTGTAAAGATTGGCAAAAGAAGTTAGTAATATTCATCAAAGAGCAAAGTGCCTGGAATTGGAAAAGTCCTCAAAAGTGAGTTGCAATAATTCAGAAGTGAGCTGAGGAGATTTGAAGCAGCATCATGTTAGAGAGACTAGAAGGGTGAAAATCTGTATAACTTGGTAAGTCTTTCATATATACATATACACATACACATATAATAATATACACATGAAAGGAGGAGAAGAATGAGTCAAGGATGACTGCAAGTTTTAAGTCTGGGTGATAGGAAAGATGATGATGTCATACACAGAGAAAGATGAGAGAAAAAGAGAAAGGGTTTCCAAAATATTGAACTAGAATGGTGATGGCGAGTCATCCACTGGGAAACACTGTTTGAGCTTTTGGTGTATGGACCTGGTGATGTGGATATATCCAGATTAAGTATGATGATGATAGTTGAAGCCATTGGAACAAACGAGCTCCCTTGGTGAATAGTGAAAAGAGCATAACTCAGGATTTAGGACAGAATGTTAAAAAATTAAATATGATTCTGTATGTAAAGTGGCAGGCACATAGAAAGAAATCAACAAATAGCAGCTTTTACTACAGTTAAGAACATGCAGATTTAAAAGACAAGGTAGACAAGGAGCTTTCAAAGGAGAGGGGCATGCATGGCGAACCACAGCAGCACTCCTGTCTGATCAGAGAGTGCATCTCCATGGTAAGGTGGTCAGGCCTCAGTGCGAGGATGCCCCAGGGCTCCTGAGAACATCTTCCACAAAACTCCTTACCAACTACAAAAAAAGAGGGCTGAATATTAACAGTTTTGTTGGTAGGTTGAATTCCTAAGAGATATATTAATTGATCATTCAGCCATTAGCTGAAAGTGATATAAAATATGACCCACAGATATTTTTTTAAGCCAGAGTTTGTAGGAGCCTACCAGTATTCTTGCCTGGAGAATCTCATGGACAGAAGAGCCTGGCAGGCTGCAGTCCATGGGATTGCAAGAGTCGGACATGACTTGGCACCAAAACCACCAAACACCACCACCATTATTAGTATTCTAGCCAGTTAAGATCAACCTGGAGATCATGAAGTATTCTTGCTTGAGTTCAAGGGCAGTTAGCATCACCTGGAACAGGGACTTCCACTTTGTAATATGCCTGCAACATCATGGCCACTTGGCTTCAGTGCTCTGTACCTGGACAGCTCTCTAATCAAGCAGCCCTAACATGAGGTCTCTTAAATCCCATAGTACCCACGGTATCCATATAGGGAGACAGAAAATCAGTCATCCTGTTGTTAACATATATTGAGTACCAGGCACAATGTCACCCACACTCAAAAAAAATAAGGTCCTAAAAAAAGGTAAGCCCAATGAATAGACATGGGAGTGGAGAGAAAATAATTAGTAAGAGCTAAAGAGATACAGGCTACTAATAAGATGCCACAAAACATTTAACTCTTCATGTGTCTTCATAAGCTCCCTCCACTTTGTAGTAGAGAGGACAATTAGACGTGTAGGCTACTCAATCCTAATTTCTGAATTTAAGAATAAATTAATGGTTCCAAAAAAAGAGGAGTTTTTCCTCTTTTCCTACATCAATCCAGCATGAGCACAAATGTATCTCTGTTAAGGCTAGCAGGAGAAAAGGGGAGGGAGAATATGATTACTGCCAGAACAAGCTCAACAGACAGGAACAGAAAAGAATTTTACTGGCAGAAATTAGAAATTGTTCTTTCTCACTCCACCAACACATAAGTAATAAACGCAGAACTACCTTCTGCTGCCTTTAAAGCTGTGTTACGAAAATGATGCCTCAAGGGATACAAGAAGAATCTGCCATGCAATAAAACTCTACCACCTCATCTAACACACCTGAAGCTATTTTTAAAATATTTAATTTTTGCTCATGACTTTTTTAATATTGACTCAACAGTCTAAGTTAGTTCCTAAATAAGGTAAAACTTTTTGGCCAGAGACCTTTGCAAATCCTCCAGAACAGATTGAAAAGCATATGGTGCAATCTTTAGAATTAATAAAACTATCACTCACACACACACACACACACACACACACGATACACAGACATATAGGTTAAATAAATGTTTCATGCATGAAACATGTAATTTTTCAGAAGGTACCAGATATGTGTAACAGGATAGTAGGACTCTGCTTTTGGCCAAAGCCCCTGGGATAATGAATGCCAACCACTCCCACATCCCAATGTGAGGTGCTAGATCCCCTAAGCAGGGCTTGCTGTTTTGTAACCGTTAGATGATCAACCCTTCTCTGCCTAGGAAAATAAGGCTAGGGATGCTGAGTTCTTGGAAACTGAGAAAAAGATTTCTTCTAGAGTGAGTTGCGGAAATGTGGTAGCATTCTCCTTCCCCATCATGCCTACCTCGCAGCAACATGGAGCCCTGAACCCCACTTCAAGCCCATCGAGAGGAAGTCAGGAGAACACCAAAGTTCAGAATGCATCTCCAGATCAACCTTGAGATATCTAAAGGATCAGACGCTGCCGGAAGCACCCTGAGGCAGTAGAATAGAGCACTGCAGCTGGTAGGTAGCTACATCCCCACTGACATCAGAGTCAAAGTGCTTGCTTGCTATAAGTCAGTTGTGGACAACACAGAAAAGAAGGCGCTGGCCTGGAACTGTTAGAATAGTGTCCAGCAGGATTTGCTATGAGCAACAAGACAACCTTCAGCCCAAGAGGCTCACAAGTATCAACACCTATAGAAGTTGCAGAGAGGTACCCAAAGAGGTTATCAGCAGCCAGGAGAAGGGGTTACAGTTGAGTATCCACCAAGAGAATCACTGAGGAGGCCACAAAAGCACCACTGCAGTTTGCCTGGCTTCCCAGGTGGCGCTAGGGGTAAAGAACCCACCTGCCAATACAGGAGACTTAAGAGAAGCAGGTGCAATCCCTGCGTTGGGAAGATCCCCTGTAGGAGGAAATGGCAACCCACTCCAGTATTCTTGCCTGGAGAATCCCATGGAGAGAGAAGTCTGGTGAGCTACAGTCCATGGGGTCACAAAGAGTCAGACACGACGAAAGCAACTTAGCACACACACACAGTTTGTTTGCACCTCTGCCCCAGCCAGAGGAAATTAAGATCACTACAGCAGTGCTGGTCAGACTTCTGCCATCCCGCTGTCCTCCTGTCTCCCCACATTTCAATATTAAAGGAGCCAGTGAGTGGAGCAGAAGTAAAGGAAATAACTCACACCCACCTGAACAGCAAGCTTCCGACTGAAGCAGGTCCAAGTTAGGAGGAAAAAGATGATGTAACTTTAAATGAAGTTCAGAGTTTTTACTATTACACTGGACGAGGCATATTAATTACTCAGCTAAGACTGTTTTAGGAAGTCAAGTGACTCGAGAAGACAAGACTTTATGATCTGATTGTGGGCATGTAAGCTATTCAGTCTGCCCAAGATTTTATCTGGGAGTAAAGGAGATGCAACTGCACAAAACGGGCAGTGAAGAAAAAGTACAAAGTTGTCTTCTGATGGCATCCTACTTTTTCCTCTATGTCCACAGGTCCTGCTGAAAGGACAAACACTAGAGAACCAAGTTTTACCCCTTGTAACTCCACTTCACTCCCAGTTCCTGCCCAAAGTTGATTAGGGAAGAGTGTTTGTCCTAAGTCAGCCAAACAACAGCTCACCCAGAGACTATGAGATGCTCTTGAGCAACATGTTAAGTAGGGCAATCAGTCTCCTTGGCAAGTGAATATAAGAAAAAGAAGACAATGACTATCCTCAATCATGGCAGCTGAAGCTAAAATATTATTCATTCATTCAACAAATATTTTGCGAGGGTACTACCATGCTATAATAAGGAATGAAGTCTCTAGTGGGGAAGCAGACAAAAAGCAGTTAAAATGAATAAATAAATTAGATAATGACAGCAGTAGTATTGCCATGAAGGAAGTAAATAGAACATTTCAATAAGGAATAGAAGAAGAAGGGACCCTAATCTAATCTAGTGTATGGGAAGGGCTTGCTAAGGTGTGATTTTTTTTTTAACTGAAATGTGAAAAATGATACAGATCCAGATTTGTGAAGATTCAGGGAAACAGAGAAAAGCAAATGCAAAGCCCCTGAGGAAGAATTGCTCGGCACACTCCCAGAACTGACAGACGGCCAGAGCAACTAGATCAGAGTGAGGAAAGGGAAAGGTGAGCTCAGAGAGGGAGATAGGAGCCAGACCATGCTGAGACTGGGAGGCCACGGTGAGTAAAATGTGACCTAGTGAAACAGAGTTGAGACCTGTGTGGACTATGTGAAATAACCTTAAAAAAAGAGCAAAGAAGTGACTATGAGCCATCCAGTAAAAAACTATAGCTAACAATTATTGAGTTCTTCTGTGTCTTTTAATCTACTATATTAGAGTTCGGCAAACCTTTCCCCAAAATAGCTACATACTAAGTATTTGAAACTCTGTTGGTCATACACTCTTGGTCACAACTACTTAAGCCTACTGTTTCAGTGCCAAAGCTGCCATAGACAATATGCAAAAAAATTCGCATGGCTGGGTATCAGTAAAACTTTATTTATGGACACTGAAATTTGAATTTCATATGTTCACGTGTCAGGAAATATTCTTTTGATTTTAAAACCATTTAAAACTTTTTAAAAATTATTTTTTTTTATTTTTTTTTATTTTTTTTTTACATATAACTGATTCACTTTATTATTTTTTTTTAATTTTTTTTTTTTT